>NW_008704084.1:2334015-2343079 GCF_000326865.2 Helobdella robusta | reverse complement strand
AATCTACCGAAATCCTGCGTCGTGCTGGTTTAGATGATAAAAAGGACGAATGCCGGCAACACCGTCTGCGGTGGTTTGGTCATGTCAAACGAAGTGGAAACAGTGCCATAACTTTCTTGCAGATGTTGAAGTACCTGGCACACGTCCCAAAGGCCGTCCAAAGAAGTCCTGGTCGCAAACAATCGAGCAAGACATGAAAGCTCAAAATTTATATGAAATGGATACAACTGATCGTCTAATTTGGCGCAAAAAGTTGATGGCAAAGAAAACAACGTCCTACCTCGGGAAACCGGGTCTCTGGACGCAAAACGAAGATTGATTGATTGACTATACCAGATGATATTGAAAATATCTTCTTTGAAATTTTATTTCTCTGTATAATTACGACCGGAAAAACCGACGATAATTGATTTTCTGTAAAATGGCATAGATTAACCAAACTAGTCCTGGCACAGACATATTTTTTAAAAACGGTTAAATGAATGGTAGATATCAACAAAGGTTTCGTGTTTGAACGAATAAGTAAATGAACAAGCCAACCAACCAATGAATGAATGAATGAATGAATGAATGAATGAATGAATGAATGAATGAATGAATGAATGAATGAATGAATGAATGAATGAATGAATGAATGAATGAATGAATGAATGAATGAATGAATGAGATAGAAACCAACTCATTGTCCTGTGTGACGCAGTTGTGGAGGTCAATGATGTGGTTGCCGATGAACTTGACCAGGTTGATGAAGTAGGGGGAGGCCGTCTTCTCTTTGATGTATTGCAACATGCTTCTGTCTTCAGCTGTTTAACGTCCATCAACGCATAGCATTAATTTATAATAATTACACACATTACGTTTAATATTCCTCATCACATCAATAAAAATGGACGAACAAGCGAATTATTAACAACCATATAAATGGCCGAACAAATGGAAATACAATACAATGGAATAAAACAAACAAATGGATGAGTAAAAAGTAACCAACCAAGACAGTTTTCACTGTTTTCATTCATTTTTGATAGAGGAACACAAGCTAATAATGAAGAAAATGAAGGCAAGGAATTATTAAAATGGCAATACAATATTATAACATATGAAAACATTACAATGGGCTGTGAAATGGTTAAATACAAAACGAAGACATGAACCATCATCCACCGTTATGCCAGCTAGCAAGCAAAAAACCAAATCATAAATTTAAAAAACACACTCCACAGAATCTATAAAACTCACAGCTGGTTATATCGCCACCCCGTTATAATGACTAGATGAACAATGCGTACAAACAAAAACACACGCACACACAAACATAAACACACACACACACACACACACACACACATACATACATACAAAGGATATCGTAAACATACATAAACACACGCGCGTGAACAGAAGCAAACAGACCTCTGTAGACATTGAGAGTGATGGTCCTGACAGCAATCCTCACCATACTTTCAGAATGGTTGAAGAACTTGATGGCTTCAGTGTACAGTGCAAAATCATTTGTGTGCTGTAATGCAACATGAAATTCTCAATTAAACCACTTTATAATATTATAATATATAAAAAAAATATACACACACACATACACAAACACACACACACATCACGTTGTTTGACGTATAAAGCTTATTTTGCAAGTTTAATTGCCACATTTATTTCAAATATTTCAAAATTAATCTCCGGGGCATCTAATTTATTTTTTTAAAAAAGTTTCAGAAAAATCAGCAAAACACAAACAGCGTATATGAATGCGTGCTGAAAAGCGATAGTAGGCCTTAGCTGCCAGGCCATCGTGCCACCCATTAATTTAAATAATTAATTTATAATTTTAAGGACTTTAATTTAGTCTGCAAATTCAATCATGCATTGCTATCGGGAATGAGCAAGAATATCTAACTTCAGCTGAATCAGACAACGGAAAATTATCAAAAAATCGATTACAAGATTTGAACTATAGAGACAAAGGTGAAAAATTAGTTTAAAACTGCCTCACATATAACATGAAGAGATCCGTCTACATTTTATTTTACATCTTCCAGGCCCAAACACTTGTTCATTCAAACAAATGACTGAGCTAGAAGATACAAAATAATATTAGATAATATTGAGTTCGCTATGCTTGGCTTTGAGCATATGGTCTAAAACTGTAGTCAGCAAAATTATAAAATAAGTAATTAACGAACGGATGAACAATCTGTCAACCTACTTCGTTATAGAAAAAATGCACTGTGTGTTTGTTGAGCTTCATGGAGAGGGTCTTCAGGAAGGAGATGTAGTAGGCCATGACCTGTCGGCAGGTGGTGGTGATGCATAACATTCCACGTTTCATCCACCAACTGTTACTTCATTCTCAACACAATTTTATTTCAAAAAACTCGCTTCAATGGGTAAGTAATCTTATTTATTATTTTGTTTGTCAACATTAATTTATTTTAATTAATTTATAATAAATCTGTTCATTAATCATCACCAGAAACGAATTTGAATGAATTACAATAAACTTGTCTCAAAGTAAAATGCTGAAAGATAAGAAAATGAAAAAAGATCACAAATGAACAATAAACAAACAAACAAACAAAAAACAATAAAAAGAACACCTCCTCATCTGAGAAGTCGAACTTGTGGACGATTATCGAGTTGATGTGATTGTTGGAAAGCAAGTAATCTGCAAGTTTTTTGTTTGCAAATCTTAAGCACTACATGTTCTTCCAAAATTGAAAATATCAAATGCATGCACATTTAATAAGCTGTTGATCATATTTAAAATACATTATTTGCTGCATTTGTGATGGAGCAATCCAACAATTACTAAACAAAAATTAATCCATGATCAGAAAATGAACCAACACATGAACCAACAGATGAACTAACACATGAACAAGAAATGAACCAACACATGAACTAACACACGAACAAGAAATGAACTAACACACTGATGTTTCGTTGGTGATGTTGTCAAAGAGTATGTTCAAAGTTTGCAGCAACTGCACGCAGATGCACTGACCTGACTTCTGCTTCATGAACTTCAAGAAGAACACCAACATGTTCTTCTCCAAGAAAAAACTTCAAAAACATAAAATATTAAAGAAAGTTAAAAAAAATTTCAAATGGAAAAACTTATTAATTAAAATATGAGATTTTTTTATATTTATACCATAAAATTCAACATTTTGTCATTACTGAAACTGACTGGCAGTCTGAAAATCTGATACTGGCACAGAGGAAAAAAACCTCATTGAAATTGAATGAAACATAATTAGAACATGTACAAAAAAGGAAAATGAAGCATATTAACTCCTAACTCGAAAACAGTACTGTCATTTTGATCTCCCCAGATGAGAATCTCAGAGATGGAACGCAAGGTCTCCACCAGCAAACCCAAGTTGCCCTCTGTAACTGTCTGGTTCTTGCACAATATCCCATATAAATATCTGCAATGATCATTGCACAGAGATAAGTATTACACATACATAGTCATTAATGCTTTATTATAAATATATTGCTTATGAATAACAAACTCTTAAATGGTTGTATTAATGTACATGTGATAAGACTAATCAGTTGAAGGAAAGTTTTAAAAATCATTCATATGCATTAGTAAACCAAGGTTTCAACAACAAAAATGTTCAATCGAGTTTATTTGACCACTATCATAAATTTAAACAAGTTGTTTGAAACTTCTAAACATTCATCTCAATAACAATAAAAAGTAGATATGTGCTTCTTTCCTCCCATCAACAAACACAGCAACATATGAAAAAACACAACAACATATGAACAAACACAACAACACATGAACAAACCCAATAACACATAAACAAACACAACAACACATGAACAAACCCAATAACACATAAACAAACACAACAACACATAAACAAACCCAATAACACATGGACAAACACAACAACACATGAACAAACCCAATAACACATAAACAAACACAACAACACATGAACAAACCCAATAACACATAAACAAACACATGTAAAAACTTAATAACACATGAACAAACACAATAACACATGAACAAACACAACAACAAATGAACAAACACAACAACACATGAACAAACACAACAACACATGAACAAACACAACAACACATGAACAAACCCATTAACACAAGAAAAAACTTACATTTTATAAAGAACTAAAAAAAAATCTCTCATATCAATTAAATTATAACAAATGTAATGTTCCTATTGCTGTAGTGTGTAGGGTAATGCAATGAAATGAGATGCAAATTTATTCATAAAAAAAACTACCCGAATTTTTACCGGTTTTATATTTCAATATAAAATATTGAATTATATCTTTTATCAACTCTAAAATAAATGGCAAGATACAAAAAATATTTTAAAAAATATGGTCTAGTAATTTAGTTTATTGTTTATTTTATTAGATATTACTTAATTAATTATTAAGTATCCATTACTTACACCATTATCAACAATTGAATAATTTATAATGTGCTACAATTAAATTTGCAACTAATACTAATGGTATTTGTTTTTTTATTACTTTTATTTAAATTTTAGTTTGGTTTTAATTTAAAATTTTATTATTTAATTTTTTTACATATGGACTTTAATTTTAAATTTTAACTACCATCAAAACTGGAAAAAAAACAGAAATAAAAAACAGAAATAAAAAACAGAAAAAAACAGAAAATACTAAAGGCTTAAATTAAAATTTAAAACGAAACCAAAGTGCCAACCAACATGACTAGATCTGAATAGATGAGCAAGGCAAATTCAAATTGAATTGATAATATTTATAAATAGCAGCAAAATGAACAGACGTTAACAACGCACACCAATTTTTTAATTCAATTGAAAATTTGCAAAAAATAAAAAAAAATCATCTGGATGGCAAACTTCAAGTGGTCCAGTGAATGTGGATTCTTGGGTTTAAAAAGTCCACTGGAATTAGACAACAACCCCTTTGATTTGGGGAACATTACAAAACTTTAATTAATTGGCTGATAATTAGTTGAAAAAATAAATTAAATTAAAATTAAGCGTCGCTTTAAAAAACAATCCAATTCGTTTAACCTAGCGATAAAAAAAACACGATATCAACAAATTGAAATTAGTAAACCTTCGATGAAAACATTCAGAGTATGGAAAGCTTTCTATTCTGCATTCAGCTGACTAAGAAAGTCGTACCCATATAATTAGAGTATCAAAAGACGGATTTCATTACTTTAATAGAACATAAACGTAAAATCACGTAGACCGCACATTCGGCGTGATGGTTTAATGGTTAAGGTCACCTGGTGCTGTTTCGCAGTAACCGGGTTCAAATATGACAAAAAGATCCACACCCAACACATGCTTCGTGTGCGATGCGTCGTTTAGCACGTATTCATTTACGATATTTGTGCGCTTAGTTGAATCCTCTGAACTTTGGAAGATTTTAATTGACCTTTAACCTTTTAACCTTTTCTGATTGGTCGAAAATGTAAACTTAGCAAATTTTACTGTGAGATGTATTATAACCGGTGTCTTGCAAAAAACACTTGGCTTTAATTTATTTTATATCATTTTTTTTATAAAATTTGTTTTTATTTCGTTAAGAGTGAACAAGCGAATATGATTTAAAAAGGTACGCCACCACTACTACAGTGTCGACCACGACCACACTTGTGTCGCTTGCTTCAGCAGCAGGAACAACAACGATAACAACAACACTAATCAATCAATCCGTCATCAGTCAGTCAGTCAATCTGTCACCAACTTCACTATTTCAGCAATAACATCATCTTATAAAAAGAAAAACAGCAACAGTGCAGTGCACTACAAGGAAGGAAAGAAGCTGCCTTCACAAGCTCTTATTTATAATTGCCAGTGAAGAAGTAAAATTAAAAAAAAAACCAAAAAAATATGGACCCGAGCGTAGCCGTCAGCGTTTCATACTCGCAGAGCGACTCGTCGTCTTCTTCTCATAACAACTTAATAAACACGCCAGCCACTCAGTCCAATTCTAATCCTTCGAATTCTTCCAAACCAAAACCTGGAATTTTGGTGTCTCAGCACAAAGGGATGACACTGTATACGCAACTGAATCCGCCTGCTGCGGACTTTAATGATCAGCGCGTATATGGTAAAAATTTATATTTATATTTGTTTTACAAATACTTTGACGAACCAGAAGAGCAGTGAGCGGGAGAAGAAAAGAATAGTATTCTTTTGGATAGGCTGGACACGTTTCAAATTTATATTTGAAACTCAAGCTTAACAAGAGCTTATTTGATACATATTTGTTTTACAAATACTTTGTCGAACCAGAAGAGCAGTGAGCGGGAGAAGAAAAGAATAGTATTCGTTTGGATAGGCTGGACACGTGTTTCGTCCCTACCGGGAACTCATCAGCAGCCCGAATACCTATCGGAATAGTTATCGCAGTTTCTTATAAAGCCCGCACAAATCAACTCCTTATTTCTTGGTGTTTTATTTATTAGTCTTTTTAATCGCTAGGATTTTCAATCCGACAGGGACGTATATCTGTAAATATAAGTATAAGAGTAAGAATGTTTATTCTAGTTATGTGGGTATAAGCATGGAAAATAAAATAATAATATTAGAAACAAATAATTTATGAAAATGATAAACTATAAATTATTAAAGAAAAAGCATAAACAAAACGACGAAAAATTATTGAGTGTTAATATGTTTTAGGTGTCTTGTGATGAAGGTTTTATCCAGACAAGCTGATTGAGTGGTGACTTGGCAGCTATGTTTATGTTGTGTGTACTAGTTTCCATTGGTGGTAGAAGAGGGAGAATGACGTTTTTAGCACTAGTTTCTACTTCATCAAAGATTCTTGAACAAATGACGAATAATATTTGAGTGGCAGTAGGATATGATAACGAGGGTAATTGAGGCGAGTTAGTTTTCTGATGAGATCTTGAGCTGTTGAAGTTGCTGCTGTGTAGCGAAGCCAGACCAGGAAAGAGCTGCATATTTAATGTGTGTAAGATAATGAATGATTTTATGACGTCGAATAATTTGATGGATGTTTTGGAGGTAATGCTATTTTGCTACGAATGATTTATAGAGGTTAAGTGACAGATTACATTGTTTAGACCATGTAGTCTTTTTCAAATTTTTCTTCTAATCTATCTTTCTCAAGGTCTTTTAGGGACATAAAGTAGTGTAGTGGGTGTTTGAATTACTTTGCTTTTTATTTATTTTCAATTTTACTTTGTTTATAACCTTTTTAAAATAATAATTCTTTTTTGAAAATGTTTGTTATTTGTTAATTTTAGCCAGGACGATTTTTTTTATTCTTCGGCGCGGTATCAATTAGCTCGCCAGAATAGCAAGGCTTCTAACGATTATAATGCTGCAATTTCTTTTTATCGTGGTCTATCATGGTGGTTAAACGGTTTTGTTCTGCCCTAACCATCCAGTAATTGAGCGCAAATCAGCGTATTCGTATATATTAATCTCTCTCTCTTTATATATACATCCGTGTGTGTGTGTGTCTTGAATTGTCATCCTATCCAGAATATCTTTGTATATTTGATTTTTTGCTTTTAATTCTTTTAGTTATCAGTTTTGAAAGAAATCTTTCGTAAAATTTTCCACCTCGAATTCAACTCCCTAATCTAGACCCGGCCACTTTGAATCAAACTTCCTACTCCGACTCCCTACTATGACTCCGCCAACTCCGAGTAGAAATATATGAATCCGTCTTCCTATCCGACTCCGGTTTCCGAGTCTAAGTAAAATTTTACAACTTTCGCCTCATAATTTTACTTATAAATCACTACTAGAACAAAGTAAATACTCCGAATCCTACTCAGTTTTTGGCTTATTTTCAAGGAATTTTAGAAAATTGGACTCCCTACATTGACTCCTGTGTAAAAAAAAATCCATTTCCTAAATTAACATCCTATCCAGTATATTGTTATAATACTCGCTGTCGTAACCGGTTTACGATGCGACGGGTTCAAATCTTCGATTGAATAAAATACTCCAAACAGTTATTAAACTTTATTTACAGATGAAATCAACTATTATTAGTTATTAAACTTTATTTACAGAAGAAATCAACTAATCGTTTATTTCCAGTAAATTCGCACTAACGCAACAATTAACTTTTAAATCTTTCAAAATCTATCGCTAT
The DNA here is from genome assembly GCF_000326865.2 of Helobdella robusta. Classification (NCBI taxonomy): domain Eukaryota; kingdom Metazoa; phylum Annelida; class Clitellata; order Rhynchobdellida; family Glossiphoniidae; genus Helobdella; species Helobdella robusta. Next base: position 2,334,932 of record NW_008704084.1, on the reverse strand, counting down.
GACAACGTCAACAAACAATTCAAATATCGCTTTAAATAATTCACCGAATCGCTATTCACAAAATCACGAATTTCACTAATCACGAATATCACCAATCACGAATATCACTAATCACGAATATCCCAATCACGAATATCACCAATCACGAATATCACCAATCACGAATATCACCAATCCCAAATATCTTGCGACGTGCGCAAGCGTCGTTTCTAGATTCTTCCCGATGGTCCGATTCCAGCATACTCTAGAACGTTCCAGTCACTAGAACATTCTAGAATACGCTAGAATCTAGTGCGTTCGGTAGCACGGTTATAACATTACCCCCTTCTTAGTTCTGTTCGTCCCGAACAGCTTTCGTTCCGGTGTCCGCATGGTACGGAGCCAGTCTATCAAAATGGACGATCTTCATTCTTGCTCTCGGCTTCCGATATTCCTGAATACGGTAGACGACGTCATTCAAGCGGGTGATGACTTGATAAGGTCCTTCCCACCCTCGCTGGAGCTTTGGAGAACGTCCTTTCTTCCGCTGTGGGTTGTACAGCCAAACTAACTCGTCGACAGCAAAACCGCCACTGCTTCCTTTCAAGTCGTATCTGGTTTTGGCCGCCTCCGTGTTTTTCATAATTTTAAGGCGTACGTAACGGTGGATATGGTTTAATCGCTGTCGAAGATTATCCACGTATTCTGTTAATGGTTGGTGTGGTTCGGGTGGTACGCCATATTTCACATCAGCTGGAGTTCTTAAGGTAGTCCCAAACAGAACTCTTGATGGCGTTTCTCCAGTAGTTGTGTGGATAGCACTCCGGTATGCCATAAGAAACAATGGTATATGACGATCCCAATCCCGTTGATTTTCGTCGACTACTTTAGCCAGATGTTCAATCAGGGTTTGGTTGAATCGTTCCACCATACCGTCA
>NW_008704084.1:2331884-2333965 GCF_000326865.2 Helobdella robusta | reverse complement strand
CCCATCCAATCACAGCTACTGGACGATGGCCCTGTTCAGTTTGTAAAGCTGGTGTAGGTAACAATTCAATCAAGTGTCAGCAGTGTAACCAGTGGTGTCACAAACGTTGTTCAAAAATAATTGGTACTTTATCTAAAGTGTCCAATTTTGTTTGTCCTGCTTGCATCAATCCACAACAACAAATTCGAAATAGCACTGTTTTTGAAGCCATTAAAATAGAGAAAGTCACATCGTTTCAATATCTAGGGGATGTTCTTGATTGTACTTGGACAGCTGAAGCTGCCGTTCGAGCACGCATACGTGCAGCCTGGAATAAATGGCATCTCCTTGCCTCTATATTGATGCGGCGTGACATCCCACTACCATTACGATCAAAACTTAATAAATCTGTGATACGTCCGGTGTTGTTATATGGTGCAGAAACATGGCCAATGACAACCAAACTGGAACATGCTCCGATGGATGCAACGAATTAGTCTTAAGGACCACATCAAATCTACCGAAATCCTGCGTCGTGCTGATTTAGATGATATAAAGGACGAATGCGTCTGCGGTGGTTTAGTCATGTCAAACGAAGTGGAAACAGTGCCATAACTTCTCTTGCAAATGTTGAAGTACCTGGCACACGTCCCAAAGGCCGTCCAAAGAAGTCCTAGTCGCAAACAATCGAGCAAGACATGAAAGCTCTAAATTTAAATGAAATGGATACAACTGATCGTCTAATTTGGCGCAAAAAGTTGATGGCAAAGAAAACAACGTCCTACCTCGGGAAACCGGGTCTCTGGACGCAAAACGAAGATTGATTGATTGATATAATATTCTATAAATTCTACCGAATGTTTGGCGTTAATATGTTTGTAGTTCGTTTTTTCAATTTTTATCACTAAATATATATATATATATATATATATATATATATATATATATATATATATATATATATATATATATGATCATCTGGGCACATACACAACGTATCAATTCGAATACCGAAGATGGTATAGGAATACCGAAAAAAGCTTTTTTGTTTTATCATGCATAAAATAAACAAAAAGCTGTTCCAATAGATATCAATAAACCCCAAATAAATATCCAACAAAGAATGATTACATCATTACCAACTCGACGCCTTAATACTAACTTCAATAGCAATGAAGGACAAAGGAATGGCAACAACAAAGATGAAGAATACGATACCAGCTGATAAACTTTGCTGAAGAACTTTCCATTGTTTAAAACTTAAAAAAAAACTATAAACCAAATAGGCACTGAAGATGACTTATGAAAAATAGAAATAAAGCCTTATCTGATGAATTCGGATAACAACAGTTTTATTAAATTTTCATGATGAACTTGGATAATTCTATTTTCAACAAATTGAACAATTTCCAGAAAATTTTAGTAAGGAAAATTAAAAAGACAAATTTTAAATTGATTAATGCCAGTAAGTCGGTAGAATTCATATATATATATATATATATATATATATATATATATATATATATATATATATATATATATATATTCAATTCAATTTCAATTTATTCAGCAAAAAGCATGGAGGCACAGAAGCTCAAACGAGCTTGTACGGCCACCCAATCCAAACCAAATAATAACATATACCTAAATGAAAAAAACAACATAAATTATAATAAAATCGTATAGCTAGCCAATGAAAACAAGTTAAATTTAACCAAAAATGAGCTGAAATTTTTTAGAACGAAAAGAATCATCAAAATTTATCAAGTTAAAACAATTGAATTCATATTAGAAGTTTTTCCTTATAAAATAACTTAAATAGTTGAAATAATTAAATCAAATCCTGTAAAAAAAAAGTTGTTCTTAATTAAGTCAAAAATCGATTTTTTAAATAGACCATAGTTAGATACTTGTAAAGCTAGACACGGTAATTTTGACTACAGTTTTAAAACAAAAACTAAAGATGAAAATAAAACAGTGCGAGGGACAATACAATTGTATAATGGAGTGTGCGAGTTGTTCTTTTTGTTCATATATATATATATATATATATATATATATATATATATATATATATATATATATATATATATATATATATA
>NW_008704084.1:2300973-2331834 GCF_000326865.2 Helobdella robusta | reverse complement strand
TTACTCTTCTGTCTGTCGTTCGGACTGTCGTTCGGACTGTTCTTTGATCTGTTTTAACTCCTCTGTCTGTCGTTCGGACTGTCGTTCAGACTGTTCTTTGATCTGTTTTAAATCCTCTGTCTGTCGTTCGGACTGTCGTTCGGACTGTTCTTTGATCTGTTTTATTTCAGTTGACATACTAAGCAGAAGTTCCATCATTTTGGCGGTTGTAAACGTGCCTGTGCTAATTTCATTGTCTTCGTCAGCACCATCAAACTTGAATTCGTCTGGGTTCTTACCTTCGTCAATGAGAGCTTCTCTCAGACGTGCAACTAGTACTTCTTTGTTGCCACTTGTGACAAGGCTTCGTTTCTGTAGTTCTTCTCGTAGTTGAACTACGTTCAACCCACACAGTTTTGACATCGTGTTCTTTTTCTACGAGTAGTAATTCGCTGGTTGAAGATCCCACTTCTGACACCAATGTTATAATACTCGCTGTCGTAACCGGTTTACGATGCGACGGGTTCAAATCTTCGATTGAATAAAATACTCCAAACAGTTATTAAACTTTATTTACAGATGAAATCAACTATTATTAGTTATTAAACTTTATTTACAGAAGAAATCAACTAATCGTTTATTTCCAGTAAATTCGCACTAACGCAACAATTAACTTTTAAATCTTTCAAAATCTATCGCTATGACAACGTCAACAAACAATTCAAATATCGCTTTAAATAATTCACCGAATCGCTATTCACAAAATCACGAATTTCACTAATCACGAATATCACCAATCACGAATATCACTAATCACGAATATCCCAATCACGAATATCACCAATCACGAATATCACCAATCCCAAATATCTTGCGACGTGCGCAAGCGTCGTTTCTAGATTCTTCCCGATGGTCCGATTCCAGCATACTCTAGAACGTTCCAGTCACTAGAACATTCTAGAATACGCTAGAATCTAGTGCGTTCGGTAGCACGGTTATAACAATATTCTCATATATTTGATTTTTTGCTTTCCATTTTCAGATTTTTTTCTTGTTTAAGTAACATCAATCTGTTTTAATTATTATCAATTATGGAATAAATTTGATGAATAAGATGAAAAATACCCGACTTTGGGAGAAAATTTCCGACTACAAATCTGACATTCTATTCAGAACCCGACTCCTTGCCCAAACTCCCTTCTCCGACTAAACCTATTAAATAAAATTATTTGAATGCGTCAAAATGATTTTCAAAGTTCCCGTTTAAGAAATTAACCTCGTTCTTTTTTGTCTCAGTTGACTGGCCATACAATGTGAAAGATAACAATTTAAAAAAATGCTTGTTATTGTTTAAAATAAAAAACCTCTTTGTTTGTTTTTAATATAATTGTCTATTAAAGAAACGTTAATTGAAATATTAGAAGACACGTTAGTCGACATAAAGCGAAAAGCATACACGTGCAAGTTAGTCAAGTTAGCAATAATATAAGATTGTCTGAAAATATGGAGTCATAAATATATTGAAACATATATAATATACATATATATAATTTCAATACTTTCCCTTGACATTAGTCCCATATGTCCACACAGGAGTTTCAGTCTGACTCTGTCCAGTGGCTTTGCCATCACATCAGCGACTTGATCACTTGTTGAAATTTGTGTGATATCAACCGTTCCATCTTGAATTTTTTCTCTAATAAAAAAGTTCTTCAAGTCAATGTGTTTTGTTCGCCGAAGAAATTGTGGGTTCTGAGCTAATTTGACTGCAGCACCGTTGTCAACTTGCAAGATTGGCACATCTTTCAAATCAACCTGTAATGATTTGAATAATCTTTGAAGCCAAATTATTTCTTTGACAGCCTCTATCGCAGCGATGATCTCAGCCTCTGTTGTAGATGTTGCAACTATGGCCTGTCGTTGAATAATCCATGATATTATGCCTCCTGCATATATCACTGCAATACCTGTGGTCGAACGTCCAGTCTTTCTACAGCCTCCAAAATCTGAATAACTGAAACACAGTAAAACTCCTTTTGTACTGTCTGATCTGTACACAACGCTCTGATCGATTGTTCCTGCTAAGTATCTAAGCACTCGTTTTGCTTTTATTATATCTCCTGGTGTTGGGTTCTCGAGGGAGCGTGATAAATAGCTAATGCTGTATGCAATGTCTGGCCTTGTACCTAACATCAGGTACATTAATGCTCCAACTAGTTGTTGAAAAGGGTATTCTGAACCTGCTATGTCTGATTGATTATTATCATTTTCTTTAAGCATTGGGGTGTGAACTGGTTTACATTCTTCAAATCTGAAAAGTTTAAAAATTTTCCTTGCAAAACCAGATTGACAAACTTTTATGCTTCCATCCAATAGAGTTTCTATTTGAAGACCTAGAAAATATGTTGCAGATTTAACTGTAACCTGAAATTTCAGCTTCAATTTTCCAATGAATAGATCTAAATCTTCTGTGTTGCTAGCGGCTACCAGTCCATCACCAACATACAATGCTAACATCATAATGTTTTCATTCTGTTTTTTAACATACATACATGGATCCGCTTCACTCGACTTAAAGCCACATTCAAAAAGAAACTTGCCAAAGCATTGATTCCAACAACGAGGTGCTTGCTTTAGACCATACAGACTTTTGAGCAATCGACAAACTTTATTTGAGCCATCATTATATCCTTCTGGTTGTTTGATGTGGATCACTTCATCAAGTTCACCATACAGGAATGCAGTTGATACATCAAATTGAAGAAGATGCAGTTTTTCACTTGCTGCAATACTTAGTACAGAGCGAACTGTAGTCAACTTTACTACTGGACTAAACGTCTGATTGTAATCTACATTTTGTTGTTGTGAAAATCATTTTGCCACAAGTCTTGCCTTGTATCTATCTACAAGGTTTTTATTTTGTAAAACCATTTACATGGAATAATTTTAGCTCCTCTGGGTAGCTCACAAAGTTCCCAAGCTCTATTTTTGTTTGATGAATTAATTTCATTATTCATGGCATCATTCCAATATTTACTTTCCCTGCTTTGAATGGCTACTTCGTATGTATCTGGTTCATGTACATCTAATAAATATGTCTCAGCCTGCATCACATAATCATCTAACTTCTTAGGTTTCTGCAAGCTTGACCTATCTCTGAGTTGAACTTTAACTGAATTATCTATAATCTTCTCAGTGTCATCTGTAATTTCTTGTTTTGAATCATCATTTCTACTACTAGAGTCATTTTCTGATTTGCAATTGATTTGATGATCTGTTGTAAAATCTTTTTGAGTGTGATGTTCAAATGATGTTGTACATTTCATAGGTTTTTCTTGGAAAACTACATCTCTTGAGAATATCATTTTATATTGATTTTTGAGCCATATACGATAGCGTTCGTCACCATCGTAACCAACAAGGTAACCTTTTATGGCTTTCTTATCCATTTTTTGACGTTTTTGATCAGGTATGTGAACAAAACATGTAGAGCCAATTATTCTCAAATAGTTAGTTCTCGACTTTTTACCTGTCCAAATTTCAAATGGGCTTTTATCTTTAATCGACGACTTGCCTGTTCGATTAAGTAAATATACTGCAGTTGAACATAACTCAGCCCACATAGCGACTGGAAATTCAAAATCTGGATTTGAGTACTTCAATGTGTGTGCCATTTCTACTATTGTTCTGTTTTCACATTCACTACCACCATTTTGTTGACGTGTATATGCTGCTGTTAGTCTTTGCGTGATTCCATGGCTGTGCAGGATGTTTTGAACTTCTTCGTTGTCAAACTCACCCCCATTGTCACTCAAAAATTCTTTTACTTTATGACCTTGAGTCGCTGCTTGAGACAAAATATTTTGTAGTGCCTGTTTCACTTCATTTTTGTGTCTAAGAAAAGAAATGAACCTCATTTTGCTGTAATGATCTTTGAAAACAACAAAATATCGTTTACTATTAAATGATTCTGTACTGAAAGGACCACAAACATCTGCTGATAGTAGTTCACCTGGTTTATTGGTTGCATTTCTCTTGCCAAATTTTAACCGATGTGCTTTACCATAGAGACATGGTTCACACAAATCCTTGTCAAGATGAACTTTAATGTTTAACTCCTTTTCTATAACATTCTTTATGTGACTTTTATCTTTGATGACCAAAACGTTCATGGTAGAGCTGCACTATTGAATTTTCACTGACTACATTCACTTCAGCCAGTGTATCTGGAGTTAATGAAATCAAGTTTGTCTCATACAAGGAACCATTTACTCGTCTTGTCCCTTGTACTACCACTCGGTTCTTTATACTGAGTTGACATTTGGTTGCATAAGATTCAAACTTGCTGTTTTTTGAATTTTTATCTTGTGCGGCTAATATGGAAAACAGGTTTCTACCTATATTTGGAACATACCAGACATCTGAGAGTTTTATATACTGTTGTTTGTTATTTACTAATGACGGCATATTTATTTCGCCTTTACCCACAGCAGCAAGAACTTCTTTTCCTGCAGCTTGAACAGAACATGGTGCGACAAACTTCTCAAAAGTAACAAAATTATCTGGATTGTTCGTTAGGTTCTTTGTTGCTCCATTGTCAATATACCACTTAGTGTTGTCTCTCAGTGTTTGATTACTGGCTGACGTGCACAAAACTACATTTGATGTTTCATCATATGCTTTTCTTGGTGTCGCTGAAGCATTTTTGGAATTTTTAGAAGGTCTTCCATCATTGACCCACTTTCTACATTGCTTAACCCAGTGTCCAGGTTTATGGCAATAGTTGCAATTACCAACTGGTTTTGTCCTTTTAGTGAAATCTCTTGATTTGTTGAAACTTGGCTTTCCAACATTTACAACTAAGGCGTTCTGCCTTGATGATTTATCGATTGTGTCGAAAGTCTTTATTTCTCTTTCGAAAGCACAGAGATGAGTAATTAAATCATCTATCGACTGCTTTTCTTCACCTAGCATTAGCCAACTTGATTTGAAGTTTTGGAAACTATTTGGGAGAATCTGCATTGCTTTGCATACTAATAGCAGCTCTGGTAGTTTATTTTCTCCTGATGCCTGAAGCCCACTGTTTAATTCGTTCCATAAAGTCTTCAATCTTGTAATTTGACAGGATACATCTACATCCGCTATCCAATTGAAATCGAAAAAATTGCTACAAACTTGGAACAGTTGGTTCTTAGTTGACGCTTCAATATTTCTTTTTAATTCCTCCCAAACCTCCCAAACTTCAAATGCTGTGTTCTTGTCCATTATCTTTTGGTATGTATCTTCTGTGACTGCATTCGCAATTACTGATTTGGCATAACTGTTTGCCTTTCTAAACAGATCCGATTTATTTTTAAAATCTTTTGTCTGTTGCTTTGTTTGATTTTCTAGTAATTCTGGTTTTGACAACTTCCCATCAATCACATCAAGTGCGCCCTCATGGTAGTCCATGAAATCTCGAACACGACGTTTCCAAATGGGCTAATCGGCTGCGCAACTTAACTGTTTTATTTGAAGCTTTGAGTCCATTTTGAAGGAAAAAAAAAATTGATGTTCTTGCTTCACGGATAGCTGGAAAAGTTCTTTTAGTCACGAATTGCAATCTCTTTTTTTTCAAAATAACTTTTTCTCTAAACAATTTATTAAGCGTTCTGGGCTCATAACCTGTTTAAAATAAAAAACCTCTTCGTTTGTTTTTAATATAATTGTTTATTAAAGAAACGTTAACTGAAATATTAGAAGACACGTTAGTCGACAAAAAGCGAAAAGCATACACGTGCAAGTTAGTCAAGTTAGCATTAATATAAGATTGTCTGAAACTATGGAAAGTCATAAATATATTGAAACATATATAATATACATATATATTATTTCAATAGTTATCAGTTTTATAGTAGATTGGAATATCTTCTTGTTGCTCAAGTTGTGATGTAGTTTAACATAATAACTCTAATTACTTTAAGTTAATTACGTTAAGCCCCAGGTAAAAATATTTGAATCCGTTTCCCTATCCGATTCCGGGTTTCGAATCTAAGAAAAATTTTGCAAGTTTTGCATCATAATTTTACTTATATCACTAATATAGAAAAGTAAAATTTTTGACTCCTACTCAAACTTCGGTTTATTTTCCACGAATTTCAAAAAAGACCGTCGGAGTCGGATGAAAATTATCCGACTTCGGAAGGAAATTTTCGACTCAGAATGGGATTTCCTACTCCGAATCCAACTTCCTACACCAACTCCACCGTACGTATACATAATTATTTTTGCATTTAATTATCTTGATTTTTCCTTGTTTAAGTGACTTCAATCTGTTTATCAATTTAAAATAAAATCTTAAAATTTTCGACTTTGAATCCGATTCCCTACTCGGATACCGCCGATTTGAAATCCGTACCAATTCATAATCAAAATCAAATTCATACTCCAATTCCCTACAATCAACTTGTCGAATCCGGTAAAAATTTCTGAATCCGTTACCCTATCCGACTCCGCCAAGTTGCTAGTACAAGACAATTTTTTAACTTTCGCATTATAATTTTACTTATATATCATTAATTAAAAAAATTCCTTACTATGATTCTACCAACTCCGAGTAAAAATATTTGATTCCGTCTTACTATGCAACTCCGGATTACGAGTCTGTCGGATTGCAAATCCTAATAATAAAAACTATTAATCCTCAATAATAAATATATAACACCACGAACCATGGTTTGTGCGGGCTATATAAGAGACTGCGATGACTATTCTGATAGGTATTCGGGTTGCTGATGAGTCCCCGGTAGGGACGAAACACGTGTCCAGCCTATCCAAACGAATGCTATTCTTTTCTTCTCTGGCTCACTGCTCTTCCCGGTTCGATGTTCTCATACATTAGCGCAACTGCAACAAATTGGTGACCACGAAGTGATCGAAGAAACCAGCAATGAGAGTTCCCACTTCTACGCGAATCTTTTTTCGAAACAACAACACTGGATTGATCCCAACAATTCAACCTCATCCATCACGTTCGCCAACACACACGCGACGATCTGGTGGGGGAGTATTGTTGGATTGCAAATCCAACAATACTAATAATACAAAAGATTGTCCAGCCTACCCAAAGAAATACTATTTTTTCTTCTCTCGCTCACTGCTCTTCCTGGTTTGGTGTTCTCAAACATTAGCGCAACCGCAACGAGTCTGACAAAAATTATTCAATTTTTCTATCATAAATATTTTTATATACCACTAGTAAAGTAAAGTAATTACTCCAACTCCCATTTAATGTTCGGTTTATTTTCTACAAATTTTAGAAAAGACTGTTGGATTCTGATAAAAAAATATCCGACTCGGAGAGAAAATTTCTGACTCAGGTTCCGACTTACTACTCCAAAAACGACTCTCTACTCCGACTTTGTCGATCAGATATCAATATTTTGATTGCGTCAAAATATTATTCAAAGTTTTTGTTCACGATATAGACCTCGTTATTTTTAAACTGAATTATTGACCGGGCTACCTTGTAAAAAATAACAAATTAAAAAATGCTCGTTTTCAGTTTTTTGGTAGATTGAAATATCTTTTGGTCCCTCGTGTTGTGACGTATCTTAAACGTAATAACTTTAATTAATATGTTAATTACGTTAAGCTTCGTTTGTGAGCGGGGCATACAATGCCTGCCGTATCGACCACCTATCCAGTAGGGCCAATATTTGATTTTTGCATTCAGTTTTCAAGATTTTTCTTTTGTTTAAGTGACTTCAATCTGTTTAAAATAAATTCAACGTAAAATTTCTGACTCTAAATCCGACTCCCCACTCCGACTCCGCCGACTTCGAATCCAATTTCCTACTCCGATTCCTTACTATGACTCCGCCGAGTAAAATCTTGGTTCCGAGTCATTAAAAAATAATACAATTTTCGCATCATAATTTTACTTATAATAACTAATAAAAAATTAGTAAATACTCCTACTCAATCTTTGGTTTCTGTTTTATGAAGGCTCTAGGCGTCGGATGAAAAATATCGGACTTCGAATTCGACTTCATACAACAACTCTGCCGACTTCTAATCTGAGTGAAGAAATTCATCTTCGAATCCGACTTCTAACTCCAATTCCGTCGACTCCAAATCCACCTCCTTACTCCGACTACCTACTCCTGACTACGGTTAAAAATTTCAGAATCCGTTTCCCAACTCAGATTTGATTATTTTTTTAAGTGACTTCAATCTGTTTAAATTATAAATTAAAATAAATTCAACGTAAAATTTCCAAATCCGACTCCGCCGGCTTTGGATCAAACTTCTTAGTCCGATACCCTACTATGACTCCACGGGTAAAAACATTTGAATCCGTCTCCCTATCTGACTCAGAGTTCCGAGTCTTTAAAAGATTTTACTTTAGGGCGGCCTGATGGTCTAGTGGTTAAGGTCGCCTGATGCTGTTTCGCAGTAAACGAGTTCGAAGATGACAAAGATCTCCGCCTATCACTCGTGTGTGATGTATCGTTTAGTGTATTCATATACGATGTTTGTGGCGTGTTATTGAATTTTTTGAACTTTTGAAGTGTAATTGATCTTTAATCTTTTTTAATCTTTAGCATCATTATTTTACTTATTATTAGTAATAAGAAAAAGTAAATACTCCTACTCAATCTTTGATTTATGTTTTAGGATAGCTCGCTACGTCGGATGAAAAATATTTGACTCCGAATTCGACTTCCTACTCTGATTCCGACTTCCTACACCGATTGCGCGGCCTCCACTTCCGACCCCTTTCACCGACTACCTATCTGGCTCCAGTGACTACCGGTGAAAATTTCCGAATCTATCTCCCTACTTCGACTAGATTATTTTCTTGTTAAAGTGACTTCAATCTGTTTTAATTATCAGTTTGAAATAAGTCAACGTAAAATTTTCAACTCCTAGACAGACTCCCTACCCGACTCCGTCGACTTTGAATTCATCTTTCTAGTTCGATTCCTAACTACGACTCCAGCAACTTCGTGTAAAGACGTTTAAATCCGCTACACTATTCAACTAAAAATATCCATCTCCGAATCCGACTTCCTACTCCGATTCCGCCGGCTCCAAATACGACTCCTTGACAACGGGTGAAAATTAAAATTTCCGAATTCGTCTCCCTATCTTGATTAGATATTTTTTCAGTGATTTTAATCTTCTTTAATTATCAATTTTGAAATGTTTCATAAAATTTTCGACTCTCTCTCTCTCTCTCTCTCTCTCTCTCTCTCTCTCTATATATATATATATATATATATATATATATATATATATATATATATATATATACTGTTTCTACAATGTTAATTCCTTGTTTATTTAAACAATTAGCAGACCATATAATTAGAATGTAATTAGTAGCAGACGGTATTAAGACGGTATAGGAATACCAAAAAAAGCTTTTTTGTTTATCAAGCTTAAATGTTCTATCATGCTTAAAATAAAAATTTTGGTTTTGAACTCTAGAAACTTGACAATGATTTACGATCTACCGTTAGAAAAATCGATAAATTAAATAGGAAGCTTACTAACGCAGAGCATGCTGTGATTTGTATCAATATAAATATATGCATGTGTGTGTATATCTGTGTGTAGATGTACATTCATGAGTGCTCTTACCGCGCTTTTTCAAAACGCTCAAAGCGCATCGACGCAAAACGATCTCATATGTCATGACATATGAGATCGACAAAAAAGGAAGAGAAAGACGAGATGGAGGATTGTTCTATACAGTCGAGCCGACAACGTCAAAGCCCCATGCATTAATAAGCAGTCGAAGGTCTTGTTCTGATAAGTTGATTGACGACTTGATAGTTATGCTTACGTTGGCGAAGGTTGTCTGTAGTAGTTTTGATTGGTGGTAGTAGAGGGTGGATGAGGTGAAAATGTTGAAAATCTGTAGTATAGCATAGCGCATCTCCAAAAACCGTGAATCACGTTCTTTATTTTCTGATCTGAAATTTGAGACTCTATCTCGTAAATCCATCGACCTTAACTGGCGTTCTTCCTCCGTTTCTGCTGATCTGGCAGTTGCAGCTCAATCACATAATTTCATCTATCTTGACTTGAATTCTTCTGTTTCTTTCTATCTGGAAGTTGCAGCTCGAGCATGTAGACAAATTTATCAACCCTTACTGGCGTTATTTCTCAGTTTATCAATCTGGTAGCAGCTTTATCACGCAATATTATTAACCTTAATTTGCGTTCTTCTTCCGTTTCTTTTTGTCTGGAAGTTGCAGTTCGATAACGCAATTTCATCAACCTTGACTGGCTTTCTCCTTCCGTCTGTACAGATGAATCCCGCATCTCTGTAAGCCGTAAATCACGTCCTTCTACTGATTTTCGGATCTTGTTACTGCTTTTCATTTTGTATCAGGCAATTTTCTACCAAGTGGACATTTTTTCGGTGGCATAATAGTAATAGTATTAAAAATACTTATAAGCTGGTGTAAACATATAGATATAAGCGAATGCAATGCAATGACGTCGTTTTCGTAATTTCAAAACAACAGGATGCGTTTTGAGAACAAAATTAACGAAAAAGGATACATATTTAGTTTTTGGACTCTGGGGCGAAAACCTGAAAATCAGGCAATAAAAATAAGAAATAATCTTGTGCCGACTACCTTAATTAAAACAAACATATTTGTTTGTTGTTTATAATTTCATTATTATTATTTAACTAGTTAGTATGGCTAGTATGAGGTTACATCGATGAACTCTCCAACACTGCGTTGGGAAGCGACTCAAAACTCATCATTGTAGGTGACTTCAATCAACTCGACCATCATTCCATTCTTCAAACAGGTCTACACCCTATATTCTGGGGTCCCACCCACCAAGGTCACAACCTTGACAAGATATATGGGATTAATGTAAACCTGGACATCACTCACACTTATTGGTCACACGTTTCAACACATCATCTTGGGGTGGTTGCTGCTCCTCCACCCCCACCAACTAATTCAACATGGAGAAACAACACCACAAGAAAAGTCATCTCATTTCGCCGTCCTCATCCTTCACAGAGTAGTGCCTGCCTTCAACATCTCAACAACATCGACTTCAATAATATCTTCGACTTCAACATCACCAACAACAACTATACTCTACCAGCAATTTTTAATAATAATATTATTAATTTTGATAATATTAAAAATAACAATGATAATAATAGTCCTACTAATTGTAATAATACTTGTAACAATAATAATAATATTAACAATGATGCCAATGATAATAATAATAACAATATTAACGATAATACGTTCATAACTAACTCTATTAACAATTTTTTGCAACACTGTTTTGATAAATTTTATAGAATTATCAACTCAACTTACGACACGTACTATTCAACACCAAACATCACGATCAGATCATCAGACTCTCCATTCATCAGCCCATTTATCAAATATCTACTTCGCCAAAAAAATAATTTCGTGAGATAAGGATCCATCCTAAAAGCCGCAGCAATCACCAAATACATCAACACACTCATCATCAATTTCAACTCAAAAACTTTCACTAACAGTAAGCGTGGAAGCAAAGCCATGTGTGACCAAGTCAAAAAGATTAGAGGCTCTGACAAATCATCCAACACGTCAACATCATAGCAAATTGATGCCAACACACTCAACACCCACTTTGCCTCAATGTCAACCAACTCGTCCTACAAAACTCCACCAACAAAAGCAACAACAATCAATAGTCGTCAACATCAACAATTTACCCCATACTCCGTCTTGCACATGCGAACGAAGTCCTGCCCCTCCGGTACAAGTCCAGACAGTCTACCAGCATGGTTCCTACAAATCATCGCTCCATTCATCTCCAGTACCTTATGTTCACTCTACAATCACTGCTTAAGATATTCATTTATCCCATCACAATAGAAATTCAGCACAATTCATCCAATTCTTAAAACAAAATACCCATCATCACCAATAGATTATCGCCCAATATTTATCCCCACATACTTTCACATATTCTAGAAAAATTCATCGTTGGGTCATTCATCTATCCATATTTCAACCATCAAACCACTATTGCAAGATCAGTTTGCATTTCGCCCTACAGGTTCATCAACATACGCCATCATCTCTCTTACTTCCACAATAACATCTTCCCTTAAAAATAATAATTATGTTCATCTTATTGCCCCCGACTTTTCTAAAGCTTTTGACACCCTCAATCACTTGTCACTTTCAAATAAGTTAGCCTCTCTTCCTCTACCCGACAACATTTACAATATTATAACAAATTTTCTTTCTAATAGGTGTCACTCTACTTTCTTTTGCTCTACTCTTTCATCTACTCTACCTATTAATTCTAGCGTAGTTCAAGGTTCTGTCTTTGGACCATCTACCTTTATCATCAATGCTTCTACACTCAAAACTTTTCATAGCTCTAATCACATCATCAAATACGCTGACGACACCTACCTTATCATCTCATCATCTAACACAAACACCATCCAATCAGAACTCGACTCATTAACTACATGGTCAAAACGATGCAACCTGTCACTTAATCTCAATAAATCATTTGAACTCATCATTCAAAATAGCCGTAAGAAGATAACATAATTACCTCCAGAACACCCATCAACCACTCGCACAGGTCAATTAAAAATATTAGTCATCCCATTCACCTCCATACTTAATGTAGCACATCATATCAATCACATCATCACAAAAGGCTTTCAAACATTTCACGCAGTCAAAGCACTCCGCTCACATGGTCTCAGAGGCATCAAATTATTCGAAATCACTGAAACACTCATAAACTCACGCATCAATTATGCAGCTCCATCCTGGTCTGGTTTTGCTACACAACAACAACTTCAGCAACTATCATCAAAAAACTTATCCGCTTCAACTATCTCCCTGCATCACATCCTACCGTCACTCATATATTCAACACACTCGATTCAAGACTGTTCAAGAAAGTAGAAAATAACAACAACCGCGTCATTCATCCTCTACTACCACCAATCAAAACTACAACACACAACCTCCGTCAGCGCAAACATAACTACCAAGTCGCCACTCAATCAACATATCAGGGAAAGACCTCAAGACATCACAAGACACCTCAAACATATTAACACTCAATA
Source organism: Helobdella robusta (assembly GCF_000326865.2). Lineage (NCBI taxonomy): Eukaryota > Metazoa > Annelida > Clitellata > Rhynchobdellida > Glossiphoniidae > Helobdella > Helobdella robusta. Next base: position 2,318,729 of record NW_008704084.1, on the reverse strand, counting down.
AATCAATCGTTTATAATATTGCTTACAGAATTCCGTAGATGAAAATTTCAAACATTCATCAATAACAATCACACTGCCATTTTATTCAGTTTTTTTTAATTATGCGAAGCAGTAAGTAGGTTGTTAATTACCAATGGATACTTGTTATATGGGCCCTCCAAAACTGTTGTAACATTCGTTGTTAAGAAAAAGTTTGCCCACCTCTGCACTATAGCCATTCGAGAAGTTTAAATTCTTTAAATTCTTCGATGCTAGACTAAATAACATATATGTGTAAATCAAATTCTAATACAATCGTATTCTAACTAATGCTCAAACCCACACATAACGTTAAATGAGACTCAGTTGAGGAGCTTGCACCGGTACACATAAAACCGTACAAATTAACAAAAGATAATAAATATAAAACAAGAATAAATATAACAAATAAAATATAAGATATTTACTTTGAATGATACTTAACAATTTTTGAAAATTCATCACGTCAACAAAACTTCATCTACATTCTTGATCCGTTCAACTGTTTCATCATAAAATGAAACCGCACTAAATTAAAACACAATCCGCGATTTCAAGTAGTGAGATTAAAAAATTCATGTTAATGTTAGTTGAAAAAAAACTTCAGTTCTTTATCAATACAATTTGGATACAGGCATCATAAAAATAAATGTTCGATTTAACTTTGCAGCGCATCTTCTTGAAGGCAAACAACTCACAACGACCTCAAGATGTAAAGTGATTTCAGATATAATATTAAATGGAAGATCAAAAACTGTAAATATTTTTATTTCTTTCATTTCAGATAAAATATTATCAGATATAATAATAATTTTTATTTCTTTCATTACTGATAAAATATTATCAGATATAATAATAATTTGTATTTCTTTCATTACTGATAAAATATTATCAGATATAATATTAATTTTTATTTCTTTCATTTCAGATAAAATATTAAACGAAAGATAAAAAAACGGTAAATATTTTTATTTCTTGAGCTGTTTATTTACAAAATACATAATTAAATATACGGTTTTTCAAACTAAGTGAAATAAATTAAAAATTAATAGTCGGCAACCGAATTACATGATAACATATTAATGATGAAAGTCAAGAGGGATGAACCGTCGTTGTCCGGTATATATGCCGTGATGTAATTCCAGAGATCACCTGTTTGCAAGGTTAGAAGACAATTGAATAAACTGAGAAACATGTAAACACTTCCACGTATACCCGATAATAAAGAAAACAAAAGATCCTCACCTACGGTCTTGTTATGTGCCACGAGTAACTGGTGAACGTGATGTAAACTTTCTGCTAAATTAGCATCACCAAACGTTAGAAAGAACATGTCTCTTCCGCACTCTGACGCTGACATCAACTGAATCAGTGCTGTTTTAAATGAAATGGAAAATTATTGGCGGGTCAGGTCAGTCGGTAGAAGTGCTGTGATTTGCGTTGTTGTTGCATGATAATCTGGTTCGAAAACTGTTCGTACGAAACTCACGTTATATCATACGCGGTGCTTGCACGTGCATATAAAATGTGTATGTACGTCGTGTGGTCGGTGTGGATGCTACAAACTTTGTACCACAAAAATTTTGTTTATAGAATGATATGTAGGCAGTTCTGCGCGAGTGTGTGTTGTGTGTGCGTGTATAAACTCTTTCATCAGATTTGTTAACTGACCTTTTAATTCAGGATTTCCTCTAAATGCTCCACACCCCCATTTCCCAGTAGCCACAGGAGCCAGATAGTTGCTGGCAGTGCACATGAATCCACAATATGACTGACATCAAATAAATGGTTGCATGAATTAAAATAAATAAACATTACCTGGTAAAAAGCTCCTACACAAAGTTATTATTTGTTAGATGCTTAAGAAACAATGTTTCGAACAAGTCTGGAAACTGGCGCCATTTGAACAATGGATTATCACAGCACCACAATTTCCTAGGCTAGAAAAATGTGGCTGCCTAACTTAAATATAGCATATTATAAATCTCAATTGATAGGCGAAATTGATTTGAAGTAAATACACTCTAACAGATGGCATAATAGTTATATAATTAGAAAATAATTAATAAAATTGAATCATGATGAAAAAAGAATACTTTATTAAGCTCTCTCAGTATGAGATTTTCGTCGAACTGATCTGCAGGTTTTCTGAATGGTAGGGCGTCTATCGCCACCAGCTCCTTTTCTCTTCTTCGCCAAGAATCACTGACGTTTTAAAAAAAATAGATTGGTAATTATCATCGACCCTATTTAAAAGTTAATAGGAAATGAAACAACCGGAAACGAAATTGATATGTTATTGTCGAAAATATTAAACAAAATTATTCTAAAAAAATATAAGTATAAGAAAATATTTTAAACGGTTAAATAACAAAAAATAAATATTCTAAAAACAAGCTAACAAACAAGCAAACAAAACAACAAATAAACAAAACCAAATGAACAAACAAACAAAACCAAGTTAAACAAATAAAACAACACACACACACACACACACACACACACACACACACACACACACACAGCGAACCGTGGAGTGCAGTCGACAAAATCTTCATGAAATCTGAAAGACTGCGCATAGCCCGTAAACGATGAATAAGTTTCAATTCCCTTAATGATCAGACACTCGTTAGGCAGGAGACATTCAGTAAGCAAGCAGGAGACGATGGCTTCAGGACATGTTATGAATCTGTTTTAGGAACAATGTTTCATTTTCTCACAATAGGATGTATCAAATGAATTGCTGTCAACATATACAGCGTCATTCTATTTCTGCATTGTTCAACGGTGTATCGTACATAAAGATTAAAAAAGGTTAAAGGTCTATTACACTCTTCTCAGAAACAGCATTGTACAAACTAGCATTGAAAAGGCGGGCATATTTTTCCATTCAGAATGGCGCTAATAACCACTGAGTCAACATGCCACCATCAAATTTATCAACAATTGATAATTTAATTAACTAATTGATCAACATATTTGCAATTATTAACGAGTGAACCAGAATTTTCTTCAGATCACCAAAAAAAGTAAAAACAATTTGTCCTAATTGAGAAAATTTTCCGAAGTTTTCTCGGCAAAATAATAAAGTGGAATGAAGTTCTGTAAAGACCAAACTCGTTTCTGGTTCAATACCTACATGGATATATGACACGCTCAAAAAACAGAAATCTCGAGAATTAGTACTTACGGAACTGACAATCTTCACTCTGATGATTTTTACCTTCGTGCTTTATAAAAGGGCAGTTGTAAAGTGCTAAAAATAATCATATTTTATCATTAATCATATTCCAACCTTATTTCTTCTTGAACGCAGCCAGTCCTCAAAACTCCTCCACCCAAGTATTTGTTTGCAAAGTCGACCTGCCACAAACAACAATGTCTTCATTATATTGATTCAAAAACTTAGGCGGCTCATTTGATAAAAAATATCAAAGTTGGTAACGTTCAAGCACCACAATTGAAATAACAAATATAACAAAGCCAAGACTGAAACAATTGTTACAACCAATCTTTGTGGAAACGTCAAAAAAAATAAGAAACAATAATGATCAACAATAGAGCGACATTACAACTAATTCATCACTTGAGTGCCTAATTAAATATAACAAGAATCAACACTGCATAACAAGGGGTTAGAAAAGAATAGTCAGAACAACATGAAGGAACCAACCTGGAGCATGCCCTCTCCGTCCTTTTCAATCAATCCTTCACTGGACACCAACATATCTCGCAGTGGGCTCTAGCAAACAAATTCAAAACAAGAAACTATTAAATAAAAACTTAATATGGTTAATTATTCAAGAAGTAAAAATTACGTAAACGATAATAAAGGCAAATGTAAGTAATGAAGAAAACCGTTGAATTTTTCCAGAAATCAATTGATGGGGGGTCGTCCAACACCTGACGAGTGAATGTCAACACGCCATCACCTTTGGAAACATTAATAACGGTTAAGCAAATTTTTCTGTCAACAGCACATCTCATCTAAATTGTTAAAACAGAATTTGGAGTGAGAGGTTATATCTGTATGGCTACGTGGAATATAAACTACCTCTATATAACAATTTTTTTTATGTCCCTTGGAATTATACATATAAAACGAAAATAAATCCTCTATCTGTAACGAACAAAATTTATACAAGTTAAGAAATATCCGACCAGCAAACATTCTATGAATTGATATGAGCAGTGTTTTTGTACTCCTTTAATTTCTTAGAACCATATTTATTATTTCCTGTTCTACTATTATAGTAATCTTTGTGAACTCTACCTCGATTAATTCCAGTGGAATCGGAATCATCGTTGCGTGGAACAAGGAAAAATTTTAACTTTTAAAATTTTAACTTTTTCAATTCTTTCATTGTGCATCGGTGCGCACAATTTTTGTAAAAAAAAATATTACACTGTGAAAAATATTGCCACCTATAAAAAAAAACCCACTCCGAGATCATTGAAACAAAAAATTGAGGAAATAAATGTAAGGAAGACGTCACCAACCAGCCTCCTGCCTGACAACTCTGCTGAAGTAGTTCACGATGCAGTGCAACTTCGATGACTGACTCAACCTTCGATCTCCGTGCGCTTTTTTGAACAAACTTGAAATTTTAGATTAAATAAAGTTATATCAATATTCATCAGATCTAATGTTAAAATCATTTCTTAAGCCAATAACATAAAAGAACGGAAACCCACAAAAATAATAACAGTTTATAATGTATGTTATTTAACATGTTAAATAAATACAAAAAAACTAGGTTAAACTGAAAAATCTAGGTTAGGTAATTAAGTAGAACAACAATGATCCAACAAATAAAAACCATAAATGTAAAAACATTTTTTAAAGTTGTCATTAATGAACGCAGAATTTCTTAGAACTTTTTATCACAGGACCTCGGATATCGGCCTCACATGCAAAACAGGCTTTAAATGCCAGAGACAGCATTCGAACCAGGTCAGCGTGTGATAACAACTCAAGGCATTACGGCTTTCCCTATCCAAGTTAACTTGCAGACTAACTGAAGCATATACACCTAAATAATAATCAGAAAACAGATAAAGTACCCAAAAAAATTGATTTCAGGAAAGTAATGTCCGTTGGAGGATGGAAACGTGCAGAAGAAAGCATTGGCCAGCAAGCAGGACGCTTGATGCTGAGACATGGAAACACTGGCACTCTTCAATCTTCTCAACAATGGGATGGGCTTCTCAGGAAATTTGAATTAAATTAAATTTTGGGTCATAATATTTATTCATTCACTTATTTATTCATTTATTTATTCCATCTGTTATTTACAAACAATAAAAAGAGATGTACCTTAGTGCATATGAACTCGGAATTGAGAACCAAATCAATCATTCCTGGCAAAATTTTTTCAAAAAATTCCACATGCATTTCTGAACTCATCTGAAAATTCATTAAAACCAAGCTACAATTAAATATATAGGACACAGATGATATGTTGATGTAAACTTAAACTGAAGCGCAAATTCATCAGCGAGGATTCCATGTGATAAAATCTGATGCAGTTTCAAATAGTGTCAGCTGAGGCAGAGTCAAACCAGTAAACGAAGTCTTCATTTACAGTAAACTTTTGAATTATTCAACAATCTTTTCAATTTAATAAACATAACTATTTATCAACATCAACTCAGGAATAAATTATAAAGATGTATTCCTGCCTCAGACAGTGCCAGCATTAGGGTGATGTAGAGACAATTAGATAACCCAACGATACCAAACTACTTACATTTATGCTGAAATAGCCTGAAAATTATAGCAAAAAGTAAATTGCCTCATCACAGTAATCGTGCAGAGTTGTGTAGTCGTGTGACTGTTTGTGGTACGTCTGAATTGCATCCTGTGTATATAAGTTTTCCATAAAAATTTTTCCAAAAAAATAAACACAAAACTCAACAAACAATAAAAACAATATCAACAGATTTCTGATAAATGAAATAAAAAACAACAACGTCCACAAACAAACTTATGAGAACATTTATGTACATGTATCTCATTGATAGACCAATAGCCTAAGCAGGAAAGCATACAACCTCTATGTCCCTGGAACTCTTAATGAAGATGTTTCGAAGTTTCTCAAGGGAGGACTTGATCACTTGCCATCTCATCACTTTTTCTGAATGACTATACCGATTGTGACTTTCATGCTTGCTGTCCACATGGGCACCACCCCCGTGCACGATCATGACATTGTCAGATGAGTAAGGCATCTTTACGTAATTGTAACGCTGCTGTTCATTTCCATCACCCATCCAATGGTCAGGATCTGGAGTGATGACATCATTGCCACTCACCTGATGTTCATTGGCAGTGAAGAAACTATTCAATTCATTCATTTCAATTTGATAATTCAATCAATTTAATTATAAACAGCATTATATTTGCAGCTATTAGTCAGAACTGATAATTTGATGATGGTAATTCAATTCTGATGCCAGCAAAAGCACACTGTCCAAATTTTGAGACATGAAAATGTAAAACCACCACATTCAATCAACTCAAAAAAGAATTAAAAATCATTTTGAAAATAAGTAAATTAAAATTGGAAATGCTGAAAAATATTTTTGAAAAATCCTGTAAATATTAAAATATTTTAATTATTAAAAAATGTCCTCCTCTATTGAACCACTTGAACCAATTGATTAGAAGATCATTAACAAATATATTTATTGACTTGAAAATACAAGCAGAACATTTACAACAACTTTCTGGAATTAAACATAAGTAGAAGCTGGTTAATTGAACCCGCTGAAATCGTTAGTCTCTTAGGGCCAAATAATCAAAAATGGAATTAAATAACATTCTGCATAACCTATTTAGTTCCCTCAATAAACTCTAACATGTTAGAGTAACTAAACAATTCTAACATTTTATTGACATTATACAAAATTGAATGGAAAGACCAACTGGTATTTTGAATAGAAATGTGTGTTCTGAGGTCTCCTTCATAGGCGGCAAATTCGGTTTTTCAACATTTTGAAATATTTTCAACTTTTCTCTGTCTATTGGAAAAGGTTTCTGTCTGGAAATTGTTTCAAAAATTATATGCAATAATCGATTTCAACTTTATTTATAAAATAATAATTAACTGCAAATCTTGAACATTCTTTAAAATTTTTGCACGATCTTTAGTACGGTGTTTCCTAGCAGATCTATTTTTGGATGTTGTCACAGAGTTCAAATGGATGTCAGATGAAGATGACAAGTTATTTGCTGATGATGTCAACAAATCAGTTGTAGGAGGATTATTAGCCTCATAACTACTTTCTGCTTTCTTCCCTCCCAACACAGCACCACTGGAATCGTTAATTTCATTTTTTATACTCAGATCTTCTAGCTGAGGCTCATTTTGTTGCAGAATTGAATCAAATTCTACTTCCATATCTTCTAGTTCATCTGATTTTAAAAAAATGTAAAACAATTTGAAAAATAATGTATATGTATAAACTAAAATTGTATATCATAGAAAAAAACACACTCATGCAAACAAATGTAAGAAAATAAAAAAATACCTGTATGAGAACTTGTGTTATCTTCTGCTTTTTGAGTAGTAAAATATTGGAAAATTTTTGTCTGTTTCATAACTGAAAAAGTTGGGGAACTTACTTCATATATAATTACATATTTCATAACATCTAGTTAGATGCCGCAAGAAAAGGTTTGGATTGTGAAATATCATAAAGGCCCTTCAATAAAAATTTTTACAACTACGCTGCTAACTTAACAGGCAACATTGCATAATAATTAATAATAATTAGACAGGCTAAAGAATAAACACATATATATATATTTATATAATTTCATACTATATTGAATTATATAATTAATTATATATCAAATCACATTATGCATCATAAAACAAAATTGTTATAAAAATATAAAAAGCATCATTGTATATCTTATATCAGTACAGTACATTATCACACACACATACAAAGACACACATACATACATACACTCAGCATTGCTTTTCATCATATTGTTAAGCAACCACTTACTTTTGATTTTCAAAAATAATATTTTTATATTTAACTTATTATATTTAGTCTTTTCGGCAAAACCGGAGTTTGGTCATGGGTTTTTCCAGAATTATTTATTTTTAGTTATTTGCTTAAAAATTAATTATGATTTAATTAAAATTTAATTCGATAATTAAATTTTATAAATCATATAGAGGCGGTATGTTGATGATGGATTCCGATAGCATAATTTTATTATTATTATTATTTAAAAATCAAAACCTGACAGACGCAGAAACTGTTAAAACATGCAAGGCAAATGATAATGGAAAATAAACAACGGAGTTAGAATTATAAAAAGCATGGAAAATAAAATAATGATTTATAAAAACAAATAAAAGATCCATTAATTAATTGACTAGTTAATGATTTATTAAGTTATGTATTCGTTATGAAAAAAGAATTAACAAAATTGAGCAAATAGTAAATATTTATTGAGTGTTAATATATTTAAGGTGTCCTGTGACAAAGGTGTATCCTATTAAGTTGAGTAACGACTTGGTAGTTATATTTATGATGACGAAGGTTGTGTGTAGCAGTTTTGATTGATGGTTGTATGAGACGATGGATGACGTGGTTGTTGTACGTTTCTACTTTCTTAAACAGTCGAGAATTGAGTATGTTGAATATTTGAGTGACGTATATTTGATGTGCGTTATAATGAGTGAGCGATTCAATGATGTGGAATAGTTTGATGCCTTTGAGACCATGTGCGCAGTGTTGTTGAGTGCCTCAAATATTTGAAAACCTTGTGATGATGTGATTAAAATGAGGTGCTACATTAAGTGTGGAGGTAAATGTAATGCCTAATATTTTTAATTGATTCGTGCGAGTGATTGATGGTTGCTCTGGAGATAATGCTAATCGAACGGATCTAAGGCAAAATTTCAACTCAGGATTTACAACAATTTACAAGTGGGGTTCCTCAAGGTTTGGTTTTGGGGCCTCTACTGTTTGTTGTTTATATCAACTACATTGACTTTGGCAAGGTATCAAAATGATCAAGATTTGCCGATGTCACGAGGTGTGTATAAAGGTCAATAACGATAAAGTTGCTAAAGTACTAAGACAGGAATTGGCAAGAATAGTCTAAAGATTAGTAGATGATATCTAATATAAATAAACGTCTACTGTATTTCACATGAGAACTACAATCAACAGACGAAGGTTTGGAGTTTACACTGCAAAAGGACAACGACATTCTGGAGAAGGTACAAGAGAGAGCAACGAAAACAACAAACATTTCTGCACTGCTTTACGGTTGTGAATCCTGGACTCCTTATCGTCGACTCGACACGTCAAAGCCCTCGAGGCCTTCCATGTTTGCTGTCTTCGCAGCATTCTTGAATAAGATAGTGGCACAAAATATACCTCTCACAGACATGTTTAAGACAGCATATACTACACTGGCCAAATATTTATTGTTACAACTACAGCTGCGCTGGATAGGTCATGTTATTTGTATGGCGGAGTCCCGTCTACCTCGTAGATTGTTATACAGCGAACTATCAAATGGCTGTCGTTCAGTCGGTCGGCCGAAGAAGCGATTCGTAGATCAAGTGAAAAACGTACTTCAGAAATGTAACATCTACATGGAAAAAGATTTGTAAAGCTGGTCTCACTAGTTTGATGCTGGAATGGACTAATGCTTCTTACAGGCGTCGGCTTATACACCCAATTGTGGTAAACTATGCCCATCAGATTTTGGATAAAAAAGTCATCTACGATCTCACAGAAGGCCGAATGTCACTTAAATTAGTGACATTTAAGTCCTCGCCGTTTTGGTGGACAACACAACACTGTAATTCACAGGAGAACTACAACCAGCAGACGAAGATAATGCACACATACAAATTAGTTACCGGTAAGAAGAAAAATCATTTACCAGAATAGAAAAAATTACAAGGTCACAGAACACAGAAAAAAGCTCTTTAGGAAGACAGGAAGACAAAAAGTCCAACCAAGCAAAGATTCTTCAGTAGCAGTATATTAACCCTTGAATGAGTTGAGTGATGAGACAGTCAATCAATCAGTTAGTTGTAAAGCGCTATTTACGCGATGTTCAACAGCTTTAAAATAATTGAGACATACATTAATCTGCAAATTTTACAAATTGTTCTATGTTTTATAGGAATGCAATGCAAGAGAAAATATGGAGATATATGAGAAAAGAAAGAGCCATACGAGCAACAGAGTTAAAAGCTTTATTTAAAGAATAGTGTAGAATCAAGAAAACCATAGCAGAGTGAGCTACAATAATCAATCCTAGATAAAAATAAAAAAGTTACAAGAATGTAAGGAGCAAGGTTGTCTATTCAACGTAGATAAAAGAATTTTTAGCAACACTATTAATCTAAGAAGAAAAAGCCATACTAGAATCAAAGGTAAAGCCTAGAATATGAAACTTGTGAGAAACATCAAGAATTTTAGAATCAGGTAAGATAATAGAAAGAATAGTAAGTGTTTAGATTTATTAGAACAAATTAATTCAAACTTAGAAAGACACATAGTCTAAGAAACGATAATTAAAAAAAGGGTTAGATTATGAATAACACTTTTGAGATTAGATGGAGAAAAAGAAATATAAAATATACGAATCATCAGTATAAAGTTGACTAGTAAAAGAAAAATTATTAATAATACGAGGTCTCCGTGAAATCAACCATCAGTTTCAAGATCAATCTCGAATTGCTTCTCTACTGAACCATTTTAAACCCAATTATGTTTTATTTTATGTAAGAGCAATGGTATATTTACTGTGCAGTTTAGTTAATGTCCATAAAGTTTACTTTTAATTACATGCACCTTCAAGATAAATAAATAAAGTAAATGTGGAACTCTAAATGTTTTTAGTCCTGTAGTTGTTGTCTGTGTGGAGGCCGTGTAAACGTTTCGTATCCATATTAAGTTTTAATTAATTAGTTAATTAATTATTTATTCATTGCTTCGGTCGGATTTTATAGCTAAAATTTTAAATTAAACTAAGTACAGTACACATGTTTATTTTTTAATTTTTATCTTCTATTATTTTAGATTGCCATTAAAAATTAAATTAATTTATTATTTTTTTCAATGAAAATTTATTAATTTTGATTTCTACTCTAATTTTAATTTTCAATAAATCAATCATTTGGATTGAATATATTATATATTATATTATAATTATAATATTTATAAAAGAATTGAATAACAAAAATGAAAAAGTAAAAGAAAAATTACAAAAAAATTGTATAATACAATGAACATGAAATAAATATATTTATTATAATATTATTAAAAATAATTTATTTGTAATATAATTTTGGAACAGCATGCATTATTTATGTTTTATTAGTGTAAATTTTACATTGTAAAACTAAATTTAATGTTCTTGCATTTATGACATAGGATAAGATTAGTCTACTCTACCTACCTCTACCATTCCATCTTGGCATCATTATCTGCCTTGTCATGCTTTGCTTGCATATTTGATGTGATACATAGGAGTAGCAATAGGGTTAGGTTACGTTAGGCATAGGAAGTTAGAATTATATTAGCCTATTAATTGGCAGAGCTTTTGATGTGAACATTTGTATCAGTGTAAGCAAGCATTCCATAAATATTAATATTCTCAATTAACCATAAATCTTTACTTTAACCATATGCAAGCAAACGAGACATAAAAAAGCAGGCCATGACAGTTTTTGCTTCATTTTACAACTTTAAATTTTTTTTTATTTCTAGGTTTTTAAATTTTAAACTTAAATTATTTAATTTTTTTTAATTTAATTTATTTAATTATTAATATTTAATAAAAAAGAATTTAAATTCAAGTTTTAAATTTGAGTGTGTATGCCAACGTTGATGTCAAATTCATTCATAATACCAACTATTGTTCTGACCAAAGTCCTGGTGTATGCATATGTTGCCATAACCAATCGAACAAGATATTCAGGAACATACTGTCCATGTAGACTCCATTCGATTGCCTTATGAGGCACTCTGTCAAAAGCTTTTTCTAGGTCCACAAAGACGTGAAATAAATGTTTTTGCTTTGTCAGATGTTTTTCCTGAAGAATGATGATATAGATCGCGTTGATAGTGGATCTTCATACTAAGATTAAATTAGTTGTGAATTATATAATATTGATGTGACTTCATTATCAAGACTTTTTCAGTGTATTGGTGAATATTGTTAGAATGAAGATTAAAGGAAACTTAGTAAGGATGATGTGCTGACAAAATAGTCATGATGGAGAGGAAACCAGTAAAGCAGAATAGGAAAGCTATCACACATAAAATTAAGTTTTTAAGATTATCATTTACTCAAATTGGGGCATTTTGGTGAAAATTTTTATAAAAGTGGATAAAGCTGAAATGCAGATGTGTACAAAAATTTATGGTATAGTATTGGAAGATAAGCTTAATAAATAAATAAATTTATCTGAACACATATTTTAGAAAGAGGTTGGAACATCTCATAACATACAAAAGTGGACCATCAGCCACGCAAATTGGTTTCTTCGCTGTCAAGCAACAACACCGAAGGCTATTCAAAAACGTCAAAGATATACCTGGCAAATCATGTGTCGCCCAACATAGACTTCTTGTGGCAGACCTGGTTGTCGAACTGTCAAAACATAAGTCTAAACAAATGCCTTGGAGAATCAAAACGTGGAAGCTGAAAAGCAATATTCATCAAGTAAAATTTCACGCTGCAACTACAGTTTGTGGGAAAACTAGTACAAAACGTCAGCATGAACGTGACACTTGGTGGTGGAATGACAGTGTACAAAATGCAATAGCTGAAAAGAAAGTTGCATACAAGCAATGGCAAAAATCAAAGTCTGTTGATGACCATAAAATTTTCCGTGAGAAGAACAACTATGCAAGACGTCAAGTTGCACTGGCTCGGACAGATCAGTGAAGAGAGTGGCTCGCTAAAAGCAAAGGTGAACAAATGAAATCTCTGTATCGTATAGCAAAACAAGCAAAGTGTACGAAAAAAGACATAGTTGGTGCCTCATGTATCAAAAACGACAAAAATGAGATGGTTCTTGAACAAGATGAGATCAAGCTACAGTGGAGAGAATACTTCAACCGTCTGTTAAACGAAACAAATCCCATCAATGTTAACTTTGACGCTCTACCCATCGAAGGTCCGATTCCAGACATCACTGTAGAGGAGCTTACAGAAGCTCTAAAAGTTATGAAGGATGGAAGGCAGCAGGGCCCTCTGGACTCACAAATGACATTATCAAAGCATCTGGTACTGCAGGTATTCAAACGTTACTACAACTTTGCCGTGAAATCTGGAGAAATAGCTCAATGCCGACTGAATGGAACTATAGCATGACAGTCCCGCTATACAAAGGCAAAGGTGATCCATTGAACTGTTCATCATATCGGGGTATACGTCTCCCTGAAAATTGTCGAAAAAATCATTGAGAGAAGATTAACGTCGTGCATCACAATCGGAAGTTATCAATTTGGTTTCCTAGCGGGGAAATCAACAATTGATGCAATTCACATTCTTCGGCAACTGCAAGAGAAGTACCTCGCAAAGCATCAACAACTATCACACATTTTTGTAGACCTTGAAAAAGCATTTGATCGAGTTCCCCGTGAATCAATCAGGTGGAGTCTTCGTCGACAACTCATTCCAGAATATCTTGTTCGACTTGTGATGGAAATGTATACGAATACTAAGACTCTTGTCAGCACAACGGTTGGAAACACAGATGCATTTGACATCGATTCTCAGTCCACTGTTATTTATAACTGTGATGGAAGAAATCACAAAACCGATACGCACTGGTGACATTTGGAATCTAGTATATGCTGATGATATCGTTTTAACAGCCACGTCTGAGCAGACTGCAGCACAGATGTTTGAAGATTGGAACACCAAACTCGCCGATCATGGATTCAAAGTCAACATCAGCAAAACCAAAGCATTGAACACTGGTGAACCCATCCAATCCACAGCTACTGGACGATGGCCCTGTTCAGTTTGTAAAGCTGGTGTAGGTAACAATTCAATCAAGTGTCAGCAGTGTAACCAGTGGTACTTTATCTAAAGTGTCCAATTTTGTTTGTCTTGCTTGCATCAATCCACAACAACAAATTCGAAATAGCACTGTTGTTGAAGCCATTAAAAAGCCATTAAAATAGAGAAAGTCACATCGTTTCAATATCTGGGGAATGTTCTGGATTGTACTGGAACAGCTGAAGCTGCCGTTCGAGCACGCATACGAGCAGCCTGGAATAAATGGCATCTCCTTGTCTCTATATTGATGCGGCGTGACATCCCACTACCACTACGATCAAGACTTTATAAATCTATGATACGTCCGGTGTTGTTATATGGTGCAGAAACATGGCCAATGACAACCAAACTGGAACAACAACTCCAACGAACCGACATGAAAATACTCCGATGGATGCAACGAATTAGTCTGAAGGACAACATCAAATCTACCGAAATCCTGCGTCGTGCTGGTTTAGATGATAAAAAGGACGAATGCCGGCAACACCGTCTGCGGTGGTTTAGTCATGTCAAACGGTGGAAACAGTGGCATAACTTCTCTTGCAGCTGTTGAAGTACCTGGCACACGTCCCAAAGGCCGTCCAAAGAAGTCCTAGTCGCAAACAATCGAGCGAGACATGAAAGCTCTAAATTTAAATGAAATGTATACAACTGATCGTCTAATTTGGCGCAAAAAGTTGATGGCAAAGAAAACAACGTCCTACCTCGGGAAACCGGGTCTCTGGACGCAAAACGAAGATTGATTGATTGAATGCATCCTTATTAATTGTTATTTATCAAATTATAATGTCGCATTGTAACTTAAATTTTATTTTTAATTTCAGTATGGACAAGAAATGCCTTGCATTTTTGGTAAGTTTATTCTTAATTGGCCTTTGCTGTCAACTGGTGATATCACTCGATACTTGTTCTTCCAAATCTGAACCATCTTGTTCTGCCAGTGAAGCAAAGCATAGAGATTTTTCGAAGACTAAACATATCAACATCATTTTTTTTGGGGCAACTGGAAATTTAGCAAAAAAATTTTTATGGAAATCTTTTTATGAGGTTATGGTAACTATGCTCATGATGTATATATATTATTTTTCGAAAATTTGTATAGCGCTAATTACAAACAAAATTTTTCTCAAAAGCACTGTCTAAAAAACACAGTTGAATTGCTACGATAAACCAAATCTTATAATGAAAACATAAATGATTTCAATAATTTCTTGAATGATTTTTCTGTCAGTTCGGGCTGTCTTAGATAACTTGGTAGACTATTCCAAACGGCTGGTCCACTTACTGAGAAACTTCTCTCCGCCATTTTCAATTTGGTTTGGGGCACACATAACAAGTTGCTATCATTAGACCTTAAGCAGATAGTTTTAAAAGACAGTTGTTTCGGTGCATGCATTTCTTTCAAATAAACTGGCGCTATTCCCATCATACATTTGAACATGATTGTAGATATTTTGAACAAAATTCTTTTTTTGACCATCAACCAGTGCAGTTCTCTGAATATTGGGGTAACATGGTCAAACTTTTTTGCACCAACCACGATCTTAGCTGCCCGATTCTGAATTGACTAAAGCACAGATAACGATTTTCAGGCAAACCATAAAATAGGCTGTTGCAGTAATCTAGTCTAGAATGAATAAACGAATGCAATAAACGTTGAATAACATCTTTGGTTAAGCTTTTGCGGATTATTTTTAATTTTCGCAGTTGTAGGGTTGCAATTCCAGATAAAAACTTGATATGTTCAGTCATTGCCAGTCTAGAATCAAAAATGACACCCAAGTTTGTAGCTTTGGGAATGAAGTTTATATTTGGGCCCTCAATGATAACTGAATTAATTTTAATTCTAGACAGCTGTTGCCAAGTAATCCAGTCCAGAAAAATTTGCGTCTTGCTTTGATTGAGCTTAAGACGATTATTTGCCATCCATTTTTCGATCTCGACCAAACATTTAACAAAACGATCAACTGCAAGATGAAAGTCGCTATACGATTCTGTGGCGAATAGCTGAATATCATCTACAAATGCATGACACTCCAAACCATGTAATCTGATTGCCTCAATAATTTCAGAGCTGTAAAGAATAAACAAGATCGGTCTGAGAACCGAGCCCTGTGGAACACCAAATCTTATCGTTTGAACCGAAGAGGTCTTATTCTTGTAGATTACCTGCTGAGTTCTGTCTGTTAAGTACGACCGAAACCATTGTTCGACTGAACCAGTTATTGCAAATCTATGGTTAAGACGTTTCAGAAGAATGCAATGGTCGACACAGTCAAATGCCGAACTCATATCTAAGAATCCAAGAAGAGATGGTTTGCTGTCGTTTATATTTTCATGCAACTTAGATAACACATGCAACAAAGCAGATTCGGTAACCTGACTGATATACCGGTAATAAGTTGTTTTTATCTAAGTGTTTCATAAGCTCCTTAGAAACTAATCTTTCAATTAATTTTGACAAGAACGACAGATTTGAAACCAGTCTATAATTATTAAGATCAGAATTGTCTAATTTTTCCTTTTTCAAAAGAGGAGAAATTGTAGCATGCTTTAACATAGCCGGAAACTCACCAGTACGTAAACATAAGTTTATAAAATCAGTCAAATATTTTGAAAACAATCCTACATATTTTTTAAAAAGTGTGAAGGAACACAATCCAGTGAACATGTTTTAGATGGAGAGTTCAAAACTGCATCAACAATTTCGCTTTCGTCATAAACAGGTAAAACTGAAAACAAGTTGCTGCAGCAGATACCAGATGAATGATTAAACTTCTCATCATACACCATCGATTCTCGTATATTTTTAATTTTGTTATAAAAGAATGTAGCAAAATCGTTCACTTCAAAATTGGTAGATGAATTTGAAGTTTTTTCCTTGCACAACAGTTTATTTACCACAGTCCAAAATTTTTTTTATTATTTTCAAAAAAGAATTTTTTATCCAAAACCAATTTTTTGATCGCAGAAAATTTTTCCGCACCTCCCTATCATGATGAATATATGATATATATATGTATATATATATATATATATATATATATATATATATATATATATATATATAATTTGGAACGAGGTTTTCGGATAAGCAGGTTTTATTAAAAATAATTCCCCAATTTGTTGTTATAACTTTTTTGAATAATAATTCAACACGCTATCATATATTTAGTGATAAAATATTGGAAATAATGAAAAATATATAGTATTGTTGGTGATAATGGTAATAGCCGGTTATAAAATATATTATGTATTATGTCCCGTATAATGGTGCCAGGGAATAATCCGCTCGAGATCGACGGCGTTCGGTCACAAATGGATGATCGATGGCGCAGTGGTGCGGTGTGGGCTTGTTGTACTCGTATTTGTTTTTGGTCGGAGTTTGTTTACTACCGTTCAAACGTTGCATATGATACACATTACGTCACCAGTGCGTATCGGTTTTCTGATTTCTTCCATCACAGTTATAAATTTCCATCTAAGTTCACTATGACAAAGTGAATATTTCCCTATATAAATTAAATTGCACTAATGACGATTCATTCGGAATCGAAATATGGCCTTATTTGCAGCATGAAATCGGAAAATAAGTTTATTTTGAATTTTAATAAATTAAACGTTCTCCAAAAAAATTTAATGAGAAAAATCGAAAAAACGAACACAAACA
>NW_008704084.1:2298082-2300887 GCF_000326865.2 Helobdella robusta | reverse complement strand
GTTTGTAGTTCGTTTTTTCGATTTTTCTCATTAAAGTTTTTTTGGAGAACGTTTAGTTTATTAAAATTCAAAATAAACTTATTTTCCGATTTCATGCTGCAAATAAGGCCATATTTCGATTCCGAATGAATCGTCATTAGTGCAATTTAATTTATATAGGGAAATATTCACTTTGTCATAGTGAACTTAGATGGAAATTTATAACTGTGATGGAAGAAATCAGAAAACCGATACGCTCTGGTGACGTAATGTGTATCATATGCGACGTTTGAAGAATTTTAAAATTACAGTACCCATTCTAGGAACTGTTTTGAAACTGGTGATTATATATGGACGCAAACGCTTACAGGTCGACGTTCATGTCAATTAGTAATGCGTGTGATGCAATGTTTCTGTGTGACAAATTGAAAAAATTTATGTAATTTGTAAAACTGAATAACAAAATCGTCTATTTAATTGTCAAAACATCAAATAGCTTAAACTGTAGTTGACATTTAATATAGACTTTTCCTCAACAGTAATTTGTAGTCAAAAATGAGGGCCCGGATTTGTTATTTTTCTAGGATTCGGTAATGGCTTAGTCTAATCCTGATTAAAATATCTGATTCACGCGTTCATCTATTCGTAACTGGATTACTGTAACTGTTTTCAACGGAGTTTTCACGAGAATTATATGTGTCGCTTGTAGTCAATTCAGAACCGTGCGAGCAAGATTGTTTCAGATGGATCAAAGCTTGTTCATATCAGTCATATTCTATTCAACTTTTATTAGCCTACTGTAAAAAAGAATTATGTTTAAAATGCCATCACAGTGTTCAAATGCTTGAACAATCCCAATCCAAGCTTATTTGTCGGAAAAGTGCTATCATAAGATCAATCCTTTTCCACGTTGTCAGTTACGTTCAGAAATTCAAGATTTTTTTGTTGGTGCTTGAAACACAGTCTGTTGTTGTAACCAGAAATTTTGCCGTAGTTGGTCCAACAGTTTGGAATGGTTTACTAGTTAACATAATTTTATTCAACAAATAGTGATTTTGAATTAGAGTTTTAGTTGTGGTTATTTTATGTATAATCGCATACTTTTATCGGTTGTTAAAGTTTGCATCTGCATTTGATTGATTTATTATTGAACTGATTGCCGGATCTGGTCCGTTTAGACAATTTTTACATTTTAACGTTGTTTATTTAAAATAAATTCAATTTATTTCTGAAAATGAACATTCAAAAAGTTGTTCTGATAATTTTACAGACATATCAGTATTTCACAAATAAAGACGAAGGGTACAAGTTCTCTATATATGCTGCATCTAGAGTTGACAAAAAAAATGGAAGAAAATTCATAAGTGATTTTTTTTTGAATATGGATAAATGTGAAGATGTGGCTTGCCATAAAGCAAAAAAAGGTTTCTCTGAAACAGTGCAATACGTTCAATTGAAAAGTTCAAAGCATTTCAAAGTAAGTATCGTTGTGGTTTTGCACTATGTTTAGGAACTATGTAACTCTTTTTGAACAGATTTACGTATGTGACGAATAATATATATGAAAAATTACGAGAATCGGTTCAGCCGTTTTCGAATATATCGCGGTGTAACTAACACCATACATACATATACATGGTCACCGATATAGCTCAGTCGGTAGAAGTGCCATGTTTCACGTTGCTATTACGTGATGGCTTGGTTCGAATACTGTCTGTCCGAAACTCATTGACCATTATACGCGTATGGTACGGTGCATACATAATTTGTATGTGAGTTGTGTGGTGTGGAATGTGCATGTACAGCCTTAATTGCACGATGGTTTAATTATAAGTATAGAACAATGTATGCTATATCAGATATATTAATTGAACCTAAACGCCCCGTTTACGATTGTCTTCTTGTTCTCACTTTTTCTTAACTCGTATTAAACACTCTTTTGCTAAATCTGCTTTTGCTTTTTCTGACCCTCTTCTCTGGAACTCTCTACCTACTTCTCTGACTACTTACGAAGTTCAGAGCGGATCTCAAGACCCATCTGTTTGCAAAATTCACTGAGGAGCGCTGTTGAAAATTGCGGAAATAGCGCTTTATAATCTAATTGATTGATTGATTGATTGATTGACTGATTGATTGATTTGATTTGATTGATTGATTCATCATATCGGGGTATACGTCTGTTAGAACACTCCCTGAAAATTGTCGAGAAAATCATTGAGAGAAGATTAACGTCGTGCATCACAATCGGAAATTATCAATTTGGTTTCCTAGCGGGGAAATCAACAATTGATGCAATTCACATCCTTCGGCAACTGCAAGAGAAGTACCTCGCAAAGCATCAACAACTATCACACATTTTTGTAGACCTTGAGAAAGCATGAAGCAATCAGGTGGAGTCTACGTCGGCAACTCATTCCAGAATATCTTTTTCGACTTGTGATGGAAATGTATACGAATACTAAGACTCTTGTCAGCACAACGGTTGGAAACACAGATGCATTTGACATCGGCGTTGGAGTTCACCAAGGCTCGATTCTCAGTCCACTGTTATTTATAAATGTGATGGAAGAAATCACAAAACCGATACGCACTGGTGACATTTGGAATCTAATATATGCTGATGATATCGTTTTAACAGCCACGTCTGAGCAGAATGCAGCACAGATGTTTGAAGATTGGAACACCAGACTGGCCGATCATGGATTCAAAGTCAACATCAGCAAAACCAAAGCAATGAACACTGGTGAACCCATCCAATCCACAGCTACTGGACGATGGCCCTGTTCAGTTTGTAAAGCTGGTGTAGGTAACAATTCAATCAAGTCA
>NW_008704084.1:2292923-2298032 GCF_000326865.2 Helobdella robusta | reverse complement strand
AACAACAAATTCGAAATAGCACTGTTTTTGAAGCCATTAAAATAGAGAAAGTCACATCGTTTCAATATCTAGGGGATGTTCTTGATTGTACTTGGACAGCTGAAGCTGCCGTTCGAGCACGCATACGTGCAGCCTGGAATAAATGGCATCTCCTTGCCTCTATATTGATGCGGCGTGACATCCCACTACCATTACGATCAAGACTTTATAAATCTGTGATACGTCCGGTGTTGTTATATGGTGCAGAAACATGGCCAATGACAACCAAACTGGAACAACAACTTCAACGAACCGACATGAAAATGTTCCGATGGATGCAACGAATTAGACTGAAGGACCACATCAAATCTACCGAAATCATGCGTCGTGCTGATTTAGATGATATAAAGGACGAATGCCAGCAACACCGTCTGCGGTGGTTTGGTCATGTCAAACGAAGTAGAAACAGTGCCATAACTTCTCTTGCAGATGTTGAAGTACCTGGCACACGTCCCAAAGAAGTTGTAGTCGCAAACAATCGAGCAAGACACGAAAGCTCTAAATTTAAATGAAATGGATACAACTGATCGTCTAATTTGGCGCAAAATGTTGATGGCAAAGAAAACAACGTCCTACCTCGGGAAACTAGGTCTCTGGTCGCAAAACGAAGATTGATTGATTGATTGATAAGCAGCTCTGCGTTTGAAAGAGTTGCATTGTTAAGAATGAAAGATATATGATTCCAATTTTACAATCAGTTTTATAACGTTGAATACTTTTTTAATGGTATGTCAGCAGTTGAAATAATAATTACAGATAATTAAAATACTGGTTTGTTGTAACGCTCCTTCAACTCCTGTTTCCACTCCATTTCATATTTCATTGGTTTTTAATTAGTCAAGATAATGTATAGGCTAGCTTTTTTTGTTTTTAAGGTTATATTTAATGAAACTTTCAAAGAGCATTATTCACTGTTATTTAAAACTAAAGCCAAGTTTAAGCAACCTCGTAATATTTTCAACTTGTTTTTTCTAAGTTTAAAAGCAAACTATAAATAATATTTTGGTTGACCGTTCTACTGTTCAACAAAATCTATTATCTAATGTTCAAGATTGGTTAAATAACGTAATCATTGAGGGCATTGTCATTTACAGTATATTTAAATGAATTTTTTTAAACATGTTTATGCCGATGTTCAATGATGTGATATAGTCAATGGCTATTAGCCATATCTCCCAATTATTTTTTAGGTGTTTGGTTAATTTTTTCTATTCGAAACTCATGAATTTTAAATGATGAATATGGTTAATCATTTTGAAAATTGTTCTGAAAGTGATGACATTTCAAACTTATGTAGCCGTACAGTTGAATTCTTATTTCATTAAAACATTTGTTTCTGTCTCTATCAAACTGGCGTGTTTTCGAGCTGTTAACAGCTGATATTTACAACTACATTTGTTTTATTTATTTTAGGAACTTGCCATGAAAATTAACGAAAACACTCAAAGTCTCTACGGTTTGGTTGGTTCCCCAAATACCTATGAAGTAGGAAGACTCTTCTACCTTGCCATACCACCTTCAGCTTACGCCGAAACAGCCGAGAGAATCCACAAATATCTGCTGCCTGAACATGGAAGAGGTTGGGTGAAAATAGTTGTTGAGAAGCCGTTCGGGCGAGATTTAAACAGCGCTAAGCTTTTAAACAGCGGTCTTCTGAAGCGATTTGATGAGTCTCAAATATATAGAGTAGATCATTATCTTGGAAAGACCGTGGTCAAGATGATTCTACCATTTAGGTACCTTCGATAATTTATTTTATGTTATATCATCAGTGTTCAATGCTTTTCATTTGTTTGCGGTTGTCAATTCTTGTTAAATTTACATTTTAACCTTGCAAACCAACTAATTCTGTTTATAGTTTTATAATTTACTTGAACTATTAAAAAATATCTTAGAATTTTGTTTCAAAGCATTAATGATTTTTTTGCTTACGATTAAAATTTACAGGGTAATAAATTCCAATTCTTACTCTCAGCTATGGAATGCAGATTATATTGATAGGGTTGAAATAGTTATGAAGGAGGAACTTGATGTTGTTGGTCGGTTTTTGCATTATTTTTATTGAACCTTCAATGTTTTTTAAATACATATTTTTTGTCATTATTCTTATATAATATACACAAAGGCAGAACACAGTTTTATAATGAAAACGGTGTGGTTCGCGATGTAATGCAGAATCACCTCACTGAGCTCTTCATGTTGACAGCCATGCAGTTACCTTCCTCTGGGGGTGTCAACATTAGCGAGATACACGAACTGAAATATGATCTATTGAAGAAGGTTTAATCATGAAACTTGTAATTTATTTTCCATAAAAATAATCTTTGAAGTTTTTTAAATGTGTGCAACATATTAATAATAATTTTTTATCATAACCCGCTTGTTTGCAGGTTAAACTTCCCAAAATGGATAAAATTTTATTGGGTCAATATTCAACATATAACGTTGAATGGTTGGCAGAAAACAAAGAAACAAACAAGATTACAGATACACCTACGTTTGCAGCCACAACATTTTATGTTGATTCAGAAATGTGGAGAGGCGTACCTTTTCTTTTCATGAGTGGCAAAAAGTTGAACGAGAAAACTAGTTATGTCAGAATAGTTTTGAAAAATCGAAAATTTTGCCTCAACCACAATGCTGAATTTTGCAAAGATGACAAACAAATTGTTTTTTATATTGGTGGGAAATTTGGAGAGTTTATTGCCGGTAATTATTTTTCGAATCACTAAGCTCTTAAATTTTAAACCTTTTAAAATCTTTTCAGTCCATTACTGTTGTTATTAATTCAAAACTATTTAACTTGGACAGTGTCAAAGGACCTTCCGTTACCTAGTTTCAGATCCGGTTGGAAGAAAAAGACATCGACAGCGTTCAAAGATGTTTTTGGACAATCAACTGATGAAATGCATCTCTTTTTTCCAGTTGAGGAGGTTGAGTCATACACTGAGCTCATCAAAAGTATTATAAAGGGGGCTAGACATATGTTCGTTCCCTCTAGCATTCTTTATCAGTCTTGGCAAGTGTGGTCTTCGCTGCTAGAAGTTAGTGATAGCACAAGACCTAGAATATATATAGGAAAAGACAAAGACCCTGAGCGACTTGATTTTTATTTTGACACTTTAACTGACGGATTGAAATTTGTTATAAAAGAACCATCTCCAAACCAAACAACTTCTACCTGAATGATACGTACATTTAATTAGGCACTGCTAAACCAAATCATTTAATTTTTTATCTTATTTTCAAATTATATTTATATATACTTGGGTTCAGACTGTTGTATATACAGTTATTAATAAATATCACCGCATTTTCCGCATTGTTGAGTTTGTAGCTAAGTTTTTCAATTATTTGAACAATTATTTTATCAATACTATTCAATTTATTCAAATTAATAATAAAATTTCTAATTTTAGACTGCATTTTTCATATATACATTTACATAAAAGCTTTTTTCCCTAACCTTTACCAACATTTTTGGGCAATGTTTTGATGCCATAGTATTTTAAATTGGTCTATATATATGTGTGTGATTTTGAGTGTCTATGATGTAAGAGTGAGCGCGCAAATGTGCATGACGAGGTGTATGAATGAGCATGAATTTCTATATATAAATATGTATGTGCAAGAATATGC
Source organism: Helobdella robusta (assembly GCF_000326865.2). Lineage (NCBI taxonomy): Eukaryota > Metazoa > Annelida > Clitellata > Rhynchobdellida > Glossiphoniidae > Helobdella > Helobdella robusta. Next base: position 2,294,354 of record NW_008704084.1, on the reverse strand, counting down.
TATCATGTACATCTTTATTTATTGCTCATTTGGTAAACTTTGATAGATGCTGACATTTTTCAGCTTTCCTTTTCTTTTCCTTTCTCTTTACATTGCCAGTATATGAGTTTCACAGTTATTTTTTTCTATTTATGTGTATTCTATTTCAGTTAAGGCACTGCTACAAGTACATGTTTACTTATTTGTGCTTCTGAATAATAAAATAAAAAAATCATCTGTGTAATAGAGTTTGTGATATTGTTATATGTAGTTCATCTGGCATTTATAGTATTTTTAAGAAAGGAACTCTAAGGCTTTTTATTTTCTATTAATAAAGCCTCTGCCATTTTCAAATTTTTTATATTACGCTTGTAATATAACACTTTGGATTTTAAGTTTAATATTTCTTTTGTTATTTTTATGTGGCGTGAATCCATTAGATGATTTTTTATTGCACCATTTTATCTATGCATAGTTAACCTTCGAGACAAAGTCGTGGTAAATTGAATAATATTGATAAAGTAATTGTTCGAAAAATTGTAATAGTTACCAACTCAACAAAACAATGTGCGGAAAATGCGGTGTCTGTGTGTGTGTGTTGATAAAAATCACAGCATGTTCTGCGTTAGTTAACTTTCTATTTAACTTTTCGGATTTTCATTGTCGTAATAGTGTTATATTAATATTAAACAAATTTGAAGATTGTAAAAGTTACAAACTCAACAATGTGCGGAAAATGCGGTGATATTTCTTAATAACTGTATACATACATATATATATATATATATATATATATATATATATATATATATATATATATATATATATTTACAATTTACAATTTTAATATTTACGGGGAAATCAACAATTGATGCAATTCACATCCTTCGGCAACTGCAAGAGAAGTTCCTCGCAAAGCATCAACAACTATCACACATTTTTGTAGACCTTGAAAAAGCATTTGATCGAGTTCCCCGTGAAGCAATCAGGTGGAGTCTACGTCGACAACTCATTCCAGAATATCTTGTTCGACTTGTGATGGAAATGTATACGAATACTAAGACTCTTGTCAGCACAACGGTTGGAAACACAGATGCATTTGACATCGGCGTTGGAGTTCACCAAGGCTCGATTCTCAGTCCACTGTTATTTTTGGAATTATTTTTCGCACATTTGGAATCTAATATATGCTGATGATATCGTTTTAACAGCCACGTCTGAGCAGAATGCAGCACAGATGTTTGAAGATTGGAACACCAGACTGGCCGATCATGGATTCAAAGTCAACATCAGCAAAACCAAAGCAATGAACACTGGTGAACCCATCCAATCCACAGCTACTGGACGATGGCCCTGTTCAGTTTGTAAAGCTGGTGTAGGTAACAATTCAATCAAGTGTCAGCAGTGTAACCAGTGGTGTCACAAACGTTGTTCAAAAATAATTGGTACTTT
>NW_008704084.1:2289095-2290167 GCF_000326865.2 Helobdella robusta | reverse complement strand
ATTTTTTATTTATTGTAAACATGATAGAACAAAAAAGCTTTTTTCAGTATTCCTACATCATCTTCGGTATTCAAATTGATACGTTGTTTATGTGACCAGATATATATAAATAAATAAATATATATATATATATTATTACGGAAATTTATATACAGCGCTTTTTAATTGTTAAAACCCAAAAGCGCTACTGAATCATAGACAAATAAGACGGATGTTTATTGTGCAAATAAATAAGTTTTAAGCTTACTTCGAAATTGTAAATATGGTAGGTTAGGGTCACGTAAGTATGGAGGTAAACCATTCCAAATAACCGTGTCAAGAACCGGTTGATCGGAAGGAATATTTTGAAAAATGAGATTTGTATGATTCCAATCTATCAATGAGCTAGGGAGGTGCTGCATTATTGACACATTTAAATATCAAAACTGCTAACTTGAAGAAAACACGTTTCTCAAGTTCTCAACCAGTGCAACTTATTCAAAATAGGCGTAACATGATTGAACCACCCAAAGCCAGCTTGGCCGCACGATTCTGTATTGACTGAATGACTGAAGCTTTAAAAATGACCTTTTGGTGACACTATAAAAAAGACCATTGCAATAGTCCAGTCTGGAAAAAACGAAAGAGGAAATCAAACTTTGAAGAACAGACGTGTTTAGTGATTTTCTGACATTGCGTAATAAACGCAGTTGGTTGGAGCAGACCCTCACTAACTTATTAATATGTAAATCCATCTTTAGGTTTGATTCAATAACAACTCCAAGACTACGGACAGATGGGAAAAATTCAATGATGTCATTGTCAATACAGATTGATGAAATTTTGACCTTTGACAGCTGCTGCCATGAACAAACCGGTAATATTTGTGTCTTAGATTGGTTTAACTTTAACTGATTCATACTCATCCAAGAGCTAATTTCGATAAGACAATTAATCAGTTTATTCAGAGAAGCGTCAATCGAATCAACAGGACAAGATACCAGAATATTATCAGCAAAGGCGTGGGAGCTGAACTCATATTTTTGANATTAAAAACAGCAGTGTACCTAAGAAACAACAGAGGTCCTAACAC
>NW_008704084.1:2287957-2289045 GCF_000326865.2 Helobdella robusta | reverse complement strand
AGGATCGACACAATCAAATGCAGCACGCACTCATATCAAGTAATGCTAAAAAAACGCATTGACTGTCAATTGAAGAGAACAACTTGGAGAAAATATCAATGAGTGCCGTTTCTGTAGAAAAATATTTGCGATAGCCGGATTGGTTCTTTGGTAACAAATTGTTTTTGTTTAAATGCTGTAACAATTGTTTGATAACAACTCGTTCAATGACTTTATAAATGAATGAAAGATTAGAGATAGGACGATAATTTGATAAAACGTTGTCCAAATTTGATCTTTTTAGGAGTGGGGTTACAATAGCATGTTTCAAAGGGTTGGGAAAACTGCCAGTTGATAAACATTGGTTGACAAAAAATGGCAAAAAAATATCTATAAATTTTTTAAATATGTATGTTGGGATCAGATCAAGAAAACAAAAACTGCTAGGGGAGTCACAAACTATTTTACGCAATTCATCTGGAATGCACATTTGAAAATTGGAAAGATTAACAATTGAATCAGTAAGACAACCCTAGGGACATATTCAAACTGTTGTTCAGTGTGATAATTAATTACTTTTATTTGGCATAAATTTAAAAAAATAAAATCGACATTGAAAAAAATTGAAGTTCTTTGCATATCCCTCAATCAATCAATCAATCAATCAATTAGCTTATAAAGCGCTATTTCCGCGATGTTCAACAGCGCTCCTCAATGAATTTTGAAAACAGATGGGTCTTGAGATCCGCTCTGAACTTCGCAAGCGATGGAGAAATAGTTAGAGAAGTAGGCAGAGAGTTCCAGAGAAAAGGACCAGAAAAAGCAAAAGCAGATTTGGCAAAAGAGTGTTTAACACGAGTTAAGAAAAAGCGAGAAGAAGAAGACGATCGTAAACCGGGGCGTTTAGGTTCAATTAATATATCTGATAAGTACTTAGGAAATAATTTAGATTGAGACTTATACATGAACGTGCAAATTTTAAAAATTATTCTATATTTTATAGGTAGCCAGTGCAAGAGAACAAGATATGGAGATATATGAGAAAAGAAAGGGGCACGAGCAACTAGACGAGCAGCAGAGTTAAAAGCTTTACTAAAGGATAGAGTAAG
>NW_008704084.1:2266503-2285672 GCF_000326865.2 Helobdella robusta | reverse complement strand
GTTTCAGTAAGAGTAAAAAAATCAGGTAAGGAGGAAGAGATTATTTGATGGATATAGAGCGATTTTTTATTAATTGATCTTATGTTAATATTAAACAGTGAAAATGTAGAGGTAGGTTGAATATTGGTATTTTTAAATCTAGTTATATTATTTAAACTAATAGAATTAGAATTATTATTCTTATCATTAGTATTAATTACATTAGGATTAGAGTAGGATTTAATAAAATTATTATTATTCTTATTATACTTGCTAATAACATTATTATTATTAATATAATTATGGTTACTAACTATATTTATTTTTTTGTTAGAGTTAGATTTATTATTTTTATTGTTATTATTAGACCTAAGATTAAAGTAAAAAATTCGCCGCCGAACTACTCTCGCCGGAGACAAAGGAGTGTTAGAAAGGCTTAAGAGAAAGTCTCTAGAATAAGACATAATAATATTTTCAAGTTAAGGAAAAGATGTTGAAAGATATAGAAAAAAATAGTCATAGTAAAAAAGAAGAGAACTCACTTGTTCAGAAGCAGAAAACAAGAATCCACCCAAATTAAAAAACCACCGAGAAAACGTGCCGCCATCACGCTAAACGTAAATCCCTGCTTCAACCCATAAGAAGATGTTGTTTATTGGTAAATAGGCCTCTCTTTGCGTCTAAGTATACTAAGTATATGACAAAAATATATTTTCAAAACTTATGGCTTTCCATATATAAACACTGCTTCTTAGATATTCGTTTCCGTGTCATTCCTTTTTGTTTAGCTGGCCGGCAGGGTGCGTTTGGGGTGATTTTCTTGTGTTTCTTATCAAAATATTTTATATTATTTTTTTGATTTAATAAATATCGTGGCAAAACTTTACATTAGTGCTTCAATGCAAACGAAATTTGAGATAATTGGAAGTGAGAGTAGGTTAAAGCGTAAAGTAAATATGTCTAAAAGTGAATTGATATTATTAAGACTATTAATTATTTATTAGAGTTATAAAATTATTTATGATTTAAAGTGAAATACCGAAAATAATTTGTAAATATAGTAAAATAAAACATCTTTTTAACAGTCATCAATTATTTAATAACTTTGTAGTTTGTAGCATTAAAATCGTAATTTTTGTATGCTTTTAAAAAGAGAAAGTTTTTACATTGTAGGCATTTAAAGATAAAGATTAAAACAAACTCACATGCTTGCATGGTTGTGTGCAGTTGACATTAAAATAGACTTCCATGCATTTATTTGCACGAATTTTAACATATAAAACTTAACATGAGGCATTAAAATAAACTTTTAAGCATATATTTGCATGAATTTTAACTTATAAAACTTAACATGAGGCATTAAAATAAACTTTTTTAAGCATTTATTTGCATGAATATTAACATTAACATATGAAACTTAACATGTAGGCATTAAAATAAACTTCCATGCCTTTTTATGTTTATTTGCACGTATTTTAACTTGTATATTAGTACTGTTAATTATTATTAGATTTATAAAAATATTGATGATTTGAAATGAAATACTGAAAATAAGTTTTAAAAATAAAAAGTTAAAACATATTTTTAACTGTCTCAATTATTTAATAACTTTTTAGTTTTAAAATCGCAATTTCTGTATGCTTTTAGGGAGAAGTTTATATACATTGTAGGCATTAAAGTAAATGCATATTGTTACATGCTTTTGTATGGTAGGCATTAAAATAAACTTCCATGCAGTTATTTGAAAGTGTTTTAGCATGTAAATTAACTAGTAGGTATTGAAATAAAGTTCCATGCATTTTTTGCAAGCATTTAAAAACAATTCACCACGTAGGCATTAATGTGTACTTCCATGCATCGTGACGCATGGGCGCTAAAATTAACTGGCAATATTTGAATAAAAGCGTTTAGGCAGTTAAGTTCTTATTTTATTATATGCTTCCACGATGTTTAAAATTAAATTTTTTGAGCCATGCAAAGCAAGTAGACTTCGTTCAGAAGAATTTTACAATTTTATCATATATTCAATTTTAAATAAGCCAATCGATTTTGTAAAGTTATGTCCTAACATTATATTTTTGAAATAAAAAGTTCTAATTTTTTTTATATTTATCTAAAACAATAATTAATAAAAAAAGTTAAACATAAAGAACAATTTGTTTATTTAGCGTTATTAATATAAATTAACTCTAATTCACTTATTTAGCGTTATTAACATAAATTCACTTTTACACCTATTTACGTAGTATTCAATACCCTCCATTCACATCACTGTCTCAATTTTTTGTTTGCATTGAGGCATTAATGTAAAGTTTTGCCAATATCGTTTCTGTTATAATAAATAAATCATTTGATATAATGATAATGTATCAAGGCAATACGCCATTGTTTTCAATGGACTCAATACATTGACAATTGGTTTTGCTTTGAGAATGGTCCTGATTTTAATTATTTTTGGACAATTGGTCCAAAAAGACTGGGTAAACTCAGCACTCCATGCTTATGTTGTTTACATAGAATAATATTGAAGACTTTTAAATTTGACTCTGCCCTTCATTAATATTCTGGACCAATCAAAGTGCTTTATTTTTTTCAATTTGTAAATTTTTTAACTAAAGCGCTTCATTTTTTTATTTGTAATTTTATATGATATTCTAATATCATTATTTTTTATTTTAAAAAAATGTTATAGACATGAGAACTACACTTTGTTCTTTTTTATGCTTTAGATGCATTCTAGGGGAATCTGCATATAAAAAAATCACACAAAAAATGATTTATATGCAAAATGATGGATACGTTCCATTTATTAAATTGCAGAAAACTCAAATAATGTTTTAAAATGCACCAGAAATGGCGTAGAAAAAGGTTTTTAAATAATAAGATTTAAATTTTTTTTTATTATATTTTAATAAATGGCACATATGTATGTTAATAACAAAAACAAAACTTAATATGTAAAAAAACATAAACAAAACTTCATTTAAAATCATATTAGGAATGTTATTATCATTATTCGCTGTCAGATAATGTGCGAACCCATTTGTGGATTGGTGCAAGATCACTTTTCTCACTTGAAGATAAAATTACGTTATCAGATCTACATGGTAATGCTTTTTCAGGAACATCAGTGATTTTTTTTCTACAAGGTAGTCAGTAATCAAACGCTGTGATGGCTTGTGTTGTTATTTGTAGAGTTCTCTGTAGCAGACATACAAAATTTCAGATCACGTTGGAATTTTAAGGCGCGTTCTACATCATTATCATTTTGAATAAAAAAATTTTTCAATTTACCGGAATGTTGAAGGCATTCTCAAAGTACTTTTTTTGTCCAGTGGAGTAACATCTTCTTTCGGTTCGCTGTCTACTGTTTCGAAATCTTTAGTAGTATCTACCATACTTTCCCAAAATATCATCATCATTTAGGGCTTCGTCCACAAAGTACTTTTTTTGTCCAGTGGAGTAACATCTTCTTTCGGTTCGCTGTCTACTGTTTCGAAATCTTTAGTAGTATCTACCATACTTTCCCAAAATATCATCATCATTTAGGGCTTTGTCCACAAGCAATTCTTCTATATCATGCTCGCCAAAATCATCAAAACTTTCCCCACCAATTTCCTTAGCAATTGAAATAATATCTGATGTTACTATTGTTCTATTTGATTCATTTCTCTTTGATATGCATTCAGGCCAAGCAGCTTTCCAACATGCATCTAAAGTTTGTGATTTTATCTGCAATTGCTAACACCACATGATCTACACAGTTCAAGATATTAAATTGTTTCCAAACTTCAGTAACTGTTATTGTATCGGGTTCCAGTTTATCGGGAAAGAATTGGAAAGTGAATTTTACATAATATTTTTTAAATGTTGAAATAATTCCCTGATCTAATGGTTGAATTAGACTCGTTGTGTTTGAATGGAAAAAAACTACCTTTATATTTGGATTTTCTAAGTTTGGATGACCTGGTGCATTGTCAAGAATTAATAAGATCTTAAATTCGAAACTCATCTTTGTGTACCTTCGGCAAGGTGTAGAGTGCCTCTTGAATATGATGAAATTTTAGAACTCATATTTGCACCAGATCTGACTGATCTTCTTATTGCCGCTTCGATTATTTTATTGTTGTTATAGTAGATTCGCCTAAATTATAATGCTTACCTATTGCTGTTGATCTTTCGCCAAGCATTTGAGAATTATAATTTTGGTTTTTAGTGAAATTGAACTTCTTTTTTGTTTTTTATTATTGTCACGCATTTTCTTTGAGGACTAAAACATTATAGAAAAAACTTAATGTACAATAACGCACTAAAATTATTCAAAAAAAGTTATAATTCACTTGAGTAAATTTATTTTCCAGTTTTCGGTAGTAACCTTTTTTCATAAAGTTTTATTTTCTAATGTTTTCCAATATGCAGGCTTACTATAAATTTTTAGAATAAGATGCCTTAATACGTCTATTACAATAACGCTAACAAATATCGAATTATCGAGATAGAACCAAGACCTTGCATTTATCAAAATAAAAATATTTTATTCAATAAAAATTATCATCGACGTTTCGCTAGTGAGGCTTCATCAGGATGAGTGTATCAGTGGGGTGGAAATGTTATTAATTTAATTCCATTTTTCCGACAAAATGTCACTGCCTCAAGTGTTTTGTGAGAGTGATGTCCATCAAGAAAAGTAAGATTGTTCCAGATTGTCAAAGCATTAAACGAGTATTGAGACTGAAGTTCCTCATAAATGTCAAAAAAAGATTTAACCTTTTCCTGATTAAAACCAACTGCTCGTGAGATATTTGATGCCTCAGGCTGTCTTATTGACAGTTAATTATTTCTCCTTAACAAACAGTGCATCCAATCTTCTCCTGCCATTTTTGTCTCATTACTAAATCGATGCTTTAGGCCCATTTTCTCAGCAAAATCATATGCCAATTTTTGCACATCCATAATGCTTAAACCTTTTCCATATTTTTAATTAGGGACACAGTGGCGGACTAAGCTTAAAGCGGGCCCTAGGCAACATTGGAATTCCGGGCCTATTTTTCAGTAATGACAAATACTTTACGTTCGATAGTTTGGTATATGGTATGTAAATCAGTTACCAAAATTTTTAAAAAATGTACACAAATTAAAGAAACATCATTTATTAAAAAAAACAAACATAAACGTAGTTTATTAAAACAGTAATATAAATACACCAAGACTGATATATCTATATAATTGCCTTTTTTCTCACTTTCAGTTCTGCAAACTCGTCAATTAGTTTGTCATAGTTAATAGAACTATTTAACAACTCTTTTTCTATATAAAGTAATGATAAGCTATTTAATTTTTGTTGGCCCAACGTGGATCTTAAAAAATTCTTTATTCTACCCATTACTGAAAATGATCTTTCACCACTTGCATTGCTTACCGGAAGGTTTAAATAAATTCTCAGAATTACATTTAAATTAGGAAATGTTGCAATAATATTATTTTCCTGAATAAATGACCACATGGATACAGGCGAAGGCGAAATAATATTTTCTTATCTTATAAAAGTCTTAAATTGAACTACTTCGTTTTTCAGTTCTTCTAGGTTTAAATCTTGTTCATAACATTTTAATTCCTGTAATGAATTTCAGTTCTTCTAGGTTTAAATCTTGTTCATAACATTTTAATTCCTGTAATGAAGAGTCATTGATATCACTGTCATAAAAAATTGTTTTAAATTTATTATTAATAGTTTTGTATGCTTCACATTTTTTCTTAATGTTGCTAATTAAAGAATCGCATACAACAAAAAAATATTCACTTTAAAATGTTCTTTGCCACTGAGTCTTATTTCAAGTTCTGGAGTTTCATCATGAAATAGTTTTCGTATTTTCTGTCGCTTTTTATCATTAATATATGCAATATCTTTAACTTTTTCTGCTTCTTTTTCTAAATGATCGAAATCGTCTCTCACAGTTTGTATGAAATCTATTAGCGAATCATAAATTAGAACTGCTGTATTTAAGGATTCGTCTTTTTGCTGAAGAGTCTTGTTTGAAGCATCTATTCTTTCTAAAAAATTTTCCCATGTAGTAAGTAACAGTACATACTCAAATGTATCAAGTTTTTTGTATAAATCGGCAGCTTCTGATCTTGTTAATGGTTTCTCATCATTGTTTGAGGAAAAATGGCGTAAACAATGTTTAATTTCGTCATAATTTTCCTTCAAGTCTTTTACAGCATCGGAACGAGCTGACCATCTGGTGTCACAAACAGGTTTAATATTCAAGTGCTTGCTCTTACAAAATTTTTTTAATTCATTCCACCTATGTGTAGAACTTGAAAAAAATACGTACAATTTTTGAACGATATTGAAAAAAGTGGTTATTTCCATGCAATTTTCGGCAGCAGCATTTCCAATTAAATTTAATGAACGATTTGAGCATGGTATGAATTGAGCAGAAAAAATATGTTGTTTTATTCTGGATTGGAGTCCCTTATATTTACCTGACATATTAAATGCGTTATCATAACTTTGTCCTCGACAATTAGTGATGTCTAAATCAATGCTATTTAAAAATTCTAAAATAACTTTTTCCAAGTTATCACCAGTATGAGAAAATATAGATAGAAATCCCAAAAATCTTTCTTTTATACCACTTGGAAGAACGTACCGAATAATAACTGTAAGCTGATCTACATGAGATACATCAGGGGTTAAATCAATAATTAGAGAATAAAATTTAGCTTCCTTTATTTCGTTCAGTATCGTGAGTTGCAAATCTTTCGATATAATCAAAATAAATTCATCACATATGGTAGATAACAAATAACTTATAGTTCCGGTGCCGCAATTTGCATATCTTTTCATGTGTTCACGCAAAAATGGATCAAACTCGGATAAATATTCTAAAGCACCTATATAATTACCATTATTTTCACTAAAAAGAACTTCATTTTTACCACGATATGCTAAAGAGTATGAAGAAATAAATTTGATTGTTGCTACCACACGTTTAAGTACCTCCCTCCAGTATTTTTTTTCATTCATAATTTGTTTTTCAGTATCAGTATCAATACGCCCAGTAATTTTAGATCATTTTATATAAATTAAAATTCAGTATCAATACGCCCAGTAATTTTAGATCTTTTTATATAAATTAAAATTGAGTTAATGTGGTCGCTGGAGTTTTCATGCTCTGACAATTTTTCATGGATATTTTTCCAATCATTCGTTCCTTTTGCCATTAGTGTTGTTTGCTTGGAAAATAATTTACAGACGTAACAGTACAATAAGTTATTGGTTTGAGTATAAGCCAGCCAATCTCTTTTAACTTTTTCTTCACTATTAATTGTTCTGAAGAAGGAAGCGATAGTTAATTTTCTTGTGAATTGTTTTGATCCTTCGTTGCATCGAATGGAAGATGATTCTAGAAATCCATTTATCGATTTTGGTGGATTTTTGACATAATGCTCTAGCATGGCGTCTGTTAGGTATTCTGGCCATAAAGCAATGTCGTTTACAAAACTCTCAGTTTCATCATTACTTTCAGATGATTTAATATATATATCTTCTTTTGCTTCATCTTCACAATCGGAATTACTCAGTTTTTCCCGCTGATATTTCTGCTGAATAGATTCACATTCGTGTGATGCTTCTGGAGTCTCAGTTTCATCATTACTTTCAGATGATTTAATATATATATCTTCTTTTGCTTCATCTTCACAATCGGAATTACTCAGTTTTTCCCGCTGATATTTCTGCTGAATAGATTCACATTCGTGTGATGCTTCTGGAGTTTGAGCAGGTAAAATTTGTGAAAATGATGATGATTGTTGTGATTTTTCGTCCTCCACAATTAAAAATTTGTTTAACGATCCTTTCATTTGTTCTGCAACTTTATCTCGATCTGCTTTTCGTTTTCTTTTTTCACTTCCACTTAAATGCTTATAGGAACTCATTATAAATTAGAGACCACGTACTAAAAATAAAAAAATCAATTAACATTATTTTTACTCAATTATAATAAAATCACAATTTGTAGTATTACTGATTTATAAAGCCCTTCTTGTGAGTAATCTTCAGATATCAGTATCAATTGAATAGTGTAATGTAATATTTCCACAAAACTCACATTTTAAATTAACGAATTCCAGAAATTATTTACTATCAATCCAAAACTAAACAAATCAAAATCTATTGACAAAGCAATTTTATAAATGACCGATATTCCTTTTTGACGATTTTTCAAAATGGCGGAAAACGGGCTTTTTTCAAATTTATAACACGAGATTAGTTCAATGTTCATTATTTCTTCCAGCAACAAAGAACCAATGAGCATTTAATTATAAATATTGAAAAGTGAATAATTTAATACTTTTATAAAAGCTCACATTTTTTGTAGGAATTCTAGAAAATGAATCCAAAAAATATTTTTAAATTATTCGATATTCATTTTTGCCGATTTTTCAAAATGGTTTCATTGCGCTTTCTTGTTAAATTTAGAATTTGAGATTTGTTCAATGTTAATGTTTAGCATTTCTATTAAAACCAAAAAAAAAACATAAAAATATAATTATAAAAATTAAAAAAAAGTTAAAATCGAATTTCCGGGCCCCCAAAAATTACGGGCCCTAGGCAATTGCCTAGTCAGCCTAGGCCTTAGTCCGCCCCTGTAGGGACACCAATTCTTTTTCATATTGAATGGGAATCGAATTCGAATCGTCTCAATTTCAATTTTTCCGGCTGTAATACTTGTTTTTGAAATAGTTGGCAAATCCGTCAATTTCAAATTTGGAGTAGATTTCTTACATATTTCAATATGAGAAGTTAACCCACTTGTACCATCTCTTGCCTTCCACCGCAAAACTACATTGCACTTTCCACATTTTACGAATCCAGATACAGCATCATCGATATTAACAATTAGAAAATGTTCCCATATTTTGCTTTTTCCACAATTTTTAACAAACTTTAACCTTTCGCTGTTTTTCCTAACTAACTCTTGAACTTCAGATTTTTCCATAAAACTAATATTATATATCAAACAAAATAAAAATATTACAATAACAAGAACTTTTTTATCGACCAAGAACACGAATGCTAAGTAAAAACGAAATGCGAACTTCTCAGCAGGAAGCGAAATAACAAAGAAAGGCTAGGAAGAAACAGAAATTATTTTTTGTAGAAATGTAACACACAGAAAATGTACACATTAATTAAAAGTCACATGTGTATGAATATTTTCATTTCAAGCAATTTTGATTCTACTCTATTAGGCTTGTCAGCAGTTGCCAGACCACATTGACTTAAAACTCTCTCCATGGCAGCTGATGTAGCTGGAATTGCCAAAAAACCAAAGGCTAGTCTAGCCAAGACATGCTGTTCATTTTTTGTGTCAATTCAAAATTTAACAGCATCTATATTGGCTTTTTTCTTGACTGCTTCAACATAGGTGTCTAAATATTTATGAAACTGAGCACGTACAACTTCTATGGATGACTGTGGTCCGCAATTTTCTTCCACGGGGTTTTGTTCTGCTTCATATAGTTCTAAAAATAATATAAAAAACTAGGGATGCACCGGATTCAGGATTTTCAAATCCGGCCGGGCCGGATTTAAAATAATATTGAATGACATTTAAGTATTTGAACTAGGGATGCACCAGATTTAGGTTTTTCAAATCCGGCCGGGGCCGGACTTGGCCGGATTTAAAATTCAAAAACCGACCGGGGCAGGATTTTAGTTACCATTTTACATACGTTAGAAAAAGTACTCACATTTACGGTTATAACAAAAAAATAACACAAAGCTAATAGTTATTAAATTCAAATATGAATAAGCTGTGTGATACGTCAAATACGTTCTAGTTAAATTCATATATTAATAGTTGAGTTTCCAATACACAATAAGTTAATGATAAAAAACCAGATATAAAATTCATGATATTATAAAGTGTTGATTGTTTTTTATTAAAAAAGTCCAGCGTACAAAAAAAGTTTATTATTTCACATGTAAATAGTTAAATAAGTGAAGCATTGTATTTTAAGAATATCAGCTACAGCAACAGACCATTTATTTGGTAACAAATTAGTAACAGGTTCATTTTCAGCACAATACAATGTTATTGCTCAACGTTGCTCTAACAGTCGCTGCACCATGAAGAATGTTGAATTCCACCTTATGGGGATGTCCTGAATTAACTGGTGTTTTGGCAAATTTAAATCCGCTTGCAAATTGTACAAACGATCTGTGGCTGATGACGAGTGTTTGAAATGGCCCACTATTTTAAGTCCAACTTTCAGGAGATCACTAACACCACGTTGACTTAATATACCATCGTTGATACAGAGTTGAACCGTGTGGGCAAAACAAGGTGCACTTTTAATGTTTCCATCTCGGAAACATTGGGTATTTGCCGCATTGTCTCGCAAAACTAAATGACATTTGTTTCGTGGAATGTTCCAGTTTTTAAATGACCTATCAAACGCTGACAGTAGATTTGCTGCTGTGTGTTGACCTGAATATTTTACACACTGCAAAACATAATTGGGAAATATCTAGAACATGCATCTGTCAATTTTCCTTTTAACACTACTGTATATAATAAAAGCTGGCGTAATTCTGTAGCTTTGCAATGATCAAACTCATTCAAAGGACGAGGTTTTCGAGCAAATTCATTTGGTAAATGATTCCTTAAACTCATCAAATCAATTGAAATGCCATTCAACATGTTTTTACCCAGTCGATATTTTAAAGGTCTTCTCAACCATAAATTAATCATTTTTTCATAGCACCTAAACATACTAGATGCATATAATCTAATGGAAATTGTGTCACAAGTCCTACGCCTAACTCTTCAAAAGGCGAACATTTTCCAATAGAATGATGATCCTCATCGATGCTATGCCCTCGCTGGAGCATCACAAATGACCGCATCAACAATGACATTAAAGTGTTCATTATTAAAAACGTAGCCATCTGCTAGTAGTGATTTCAATTCAGTTAATAAAATCTTGTAAATAGATTTTGGCTTAGACTAAGGCTACAACAAATAATTTTTAAATTCGTGTTATCTGTTATTCTACACAAAATCGGCCAAAGCTGAATGGACGAGCTATTGAATATGGGATTCCATCAATGTTAAAATGCAATGTCAAACTCTGAAAATTATAAAGAAATGGATTTAATTGCAACTTTGATTGCAATACTTTACTAATCTTCAAATAATGATATGAACCTCCAGCAACTGTAGTGATGGTTGTGCATTTTGGCGTATCTAAAAGAGTCCGTGAATCTAATGATACTTTGACACCAAACTCAGAAAGAGTTTTCAACAACTGAAGCTTTCATCATTAGCATTATCAGAATCTTGGAATTTTGATATTTTTGATGACAGACTAAAAGATTCTTCCAGTTGATCGTTGTATCTCTCATAATTTTCATTAGCATCAATATTATTGAAGTTCCTTAAAGTTTTTTTGATCAACTAATGGTGCTACAGTTGTTTTGTTTTTTTAATAATAATTGATAGTTGAAATAGAAAAAATTAAAATGTTAGTTATAATTATTCAAAATTTACCTTTTTTTTCTGAAATCAGCTTGCATCAATGAATCGATACTTGCAAGATGTTTGTTTCAGCAATTCAGACGGCTTGCTCAAAATCGCCTTAATAAATTATGTGAATCCATGTGTGTTAAAATATTAAAATTTTTAAATGTAACAAAACTATATTAAAGTTTCCTGTTCCAACAATCCATTTTGTTGCTTTTCCGCTCATTAAACAAAATAAAGTAGGGATTTGTACATATCTATCATTATGAAAACTTGTATCATATAGAGTTGGAAAAAAGTTTTTTTACAACCTAAAAACAAATAAATATTTTATTGTGAATACATTTCAATAAATATCAAATAATATTGAAAACTAATGCTGAATGTTCCATCCGTAAACCAATTTTCGGCTCTATGCAATGAGTTTAATTGGTTTTCTATTGCAAATATGAGATGTCTTTGATTATTCCTCTTTAAATATGCACATAAAATTTCTGTGGAATAAATGAATTATCTAATTCAAAAAACAATGTCTCTGGATGCTTGGACGTTTTAATTCTCTGAATTAATTAGCGTTTTGAGCTAAATGCTGTGAGTTGATTAGATGAAAAGGTTCACCAGCCGAAACAATCTCTCTAGTGGCCTGTTTAATTAATATAAATTAAATTTAGGCTTTTTTGTTATTAAACTGTAACAAATAAATGAACCTTATTAACAATATCTAGTGCTGAAGTGAAAGGTTGCTCCTTAGCAGCCTGGTAAGACTTTGCACGAATTTTAGCAAGGCCAATAGCCCCAGCTATTGCTCGACGTGTGATCATTTTTTTTTATGGAAAAACATCGTCGTGTTGAATAATCATAGCATTACAGCCATTTATTTTTTTAGTGCATGCCCAAGTGGTCTTTTCTTCCTTTGTTTTGCTTTTAACTGTTAAATTGTGCCCATCACTAGAAACTAAATGATCTTTTAGTTGCCTGTTTAACAATTTCAAATGTAATCATGGGTGAAATTTGAACATTTTCTGCTGTTTTTTATAATGGTGCAATTGTTTGTTCATGAAAAAGTTATGGATCTTCTGTTATCAGCGTAGGAATTATGTTGTGTTACATTATTGGATATGCAGCTATCATTCCTCTCGGTAGAGTTCAACGTTGCTTTTGCGAGTGATCTCAATGGTCAGGTTTTTTCACTACTTCGACACATTTTTTACTAATGTGTGGCAAATCACTCCCATCGGTTGTCAAAATTAGAAATCAAATTAGAAATCGTTATTTCTAAATTTACAAGACACATGACATGATTCCACAAGTAAAATATTATATTAGTCTAATTCAATATATTATTAATTCATTTAATAAAAATTAAGGAAAAATTATAAATTAAAAATATGAATAACTATTAAACATTTAAATAACTTACTTTGTCTTGTCTTACTATATTAAATAAATAAACAAAATATTAAATACAATGTAAAAAAATTTTAAAAGAAAAATTAACGATACAAAAGTTTTTAGTAAATGAGCGATGATCAAATCTCAACAGCATTATAAAACAACGTGCAACACAAGTAAACAAAGATAGTCATAGCAGTGGTCAGTCATTTAACGAAGCGATAGCTTAATGCCTGGGCCTACTCAAGGTATAATGTGTGTGCTAACCCACATGCGTGCGTAATGATAATGCACGAATTTTTCTATCACTTTCATAAGCCTATCTATGAGATATGTAGTAGCTGCTGCCTGCCACCTGCCTCGTCCTACCAAACCTTGATTCGATAACATCAGACTACAAATTCCCAGTAAGAACATAGTTAAATTAACTCAGTGAATAAGTATTCAATTAAATGTATAATTAAATTTGTGGTCTGTCTTAGTGCTAAAAATGTTTCATAACTAAAACTAGGTTTTTTTGATGTCTGCCATTGATCCAGTCAATTTGCAAATGCTTTCAATTTATTCAGTTTTCAATCAGATGATGAAGTAATTGGATCCGTTGTGCAGTTCAAATTACTTATTATATACTATTATATACAAAATACTTAACTTAATTATCAGACATTTCATCGGCAATCTCATTCAAATCATCGAAATTGTTTTCATCATTATACAGGACAAATTTTTAAACCTCTTTCAATGAAATGTCTGAATGTGGTGAAATTAATGAATTAGTATTCCTTTTATGGTACCCTTTAGAAGTATTTTTCACATTCCAAATACTCCAATATTTTATGATAATAGACAAAAATTTTGCTGTATTTTTCCAATCTGGATTTTTATTTTAATAAAAAATCAAAGCGTCTCGTGTGGACTCAGTAAAAATTGAACAAGCATGTTTTACAGAAAGTCTATCTATATTAGTTGACTGCAGAGTAGCTTTTTTTAGTTTGTAATCTTTTTTCAAAATCATGTTTTCTTCCAGCTCAAAGAGTTGAGAAATATGTCTGAAATTTGCTTTGGTAAAATTATTATCACAGTCTGGGTATTTAAACAATTTTTTACTTTAAGTTGTGAATATTTTTGAAGTTGTGGACTTTTTTTACTATATAGAAGTCTATGGTTTCAATGGTTAGTTTTATCGAAGGAATAAAATTATTTGCAATGGTCATTATTTTTTTGAGTTGTGTGGTGTCAGTGAATGTGAAAAAAATGTCCAATGTATCTGTTGTATTTGTTGATGTGTTGTTTGAAGTGTTTGTTGAGAGTGTCGTCTAGGTGATGTAGATAAAGATTGGCTAGTGTTGGAGAGAATATTTTTCCCATTGCGCAACCGTTTGTCTGTAGGTATTGTTGGTTGTTGAAGGTGAAATCATTGTTATCAAGTGAGGTTTGTCGGAATTTGATTGTCATGCAATTGTATAGGTTGTGGCATGTATCTTTTGAGGATTTTTCTACGATGGCGATAAAGCGTTTGTTGATCAGGTTTGTGTAGAGTGAGGTGACGTCTGCAGTGACGAGCATCTGGTGTTGATTGGTTTTGCATTTGGTGATGTTGATGAATGTAAATGTGTCTTTAGTGATTAAGGGTAGGGTTGAGTAATGAGTATTAGCTGAGTTTCAAAAAAGATGGAAAGGTTTTGGTTGATGGAGTGGTTGTCGGATACGATCGGTCTACCTAGTGCAGTGGATTCGTTTAACCATTTGGTTTTATATTTATGTATCTTGGGTAGTGTGTAAAAGTATCTTTTTTTAATGTTTGATGGGGAAAGCCATTTGTGTAATTTGTTGGTGAATATTTTATTAGCTTTCATCGTGTTGAGATTTTTTATGATTTGATGACGGTTGATTGGAGTGACGATTTTTCTGTAAAATTTCGAGTCTGAGACGTGAATCTCCGTCTCTTGGATGTAATTGTTTCTATCAAGAATTAAGAATACGGATCCCTTGTCCGCCTGGCGGATGATAATATCTTTGTTATTAATTAATTTTTTCAGATGTAGGTGTTGTGGTTTATTGATGTTGTGTTTGTTGTATTGTGAATTAGTGTAGGGGAGAGTGACAACCCGTGAAAAATTCCTTCCGTTTTTATGACATGTTCTTTCAACTCTCGCTCCATTTCATCATCAAATGTTCGTTTAAAATATTGTCCGTAGTCATTTATATATGGGTCATTCTCTGTCAACTTGAACCATGGTTCCATCTCCGATTTTTTTTAAATTTGAACAGTAAGTACCTCAATGTATTTCATCGACAAAATAAAATTTTTATAAAAAAATTTCAATTATTTTTCAAGTTATGAAGATTTTTGTGACAGCATCCTCAAATTTTTGAGCGATTTTTTTCAAAACTTGTACCTATGTAGAACGCTATATCTCTTGAACTAGCCAACATATCTTGATGAAATTTTTTGGGCATATCAGTGAAACAATGTAATAACAAAAAACATAAATGTTATTGTCTCGAATCAAAAGAAGTTTTGTACAAAAAATCTAGAAAAAAATGAATTTTTTGAAAATTTCACCGATTTCAAAACAGCGTAGCTCAAAATCTATCGCAAAATAAATAAATATTTTTTGTTATTTTAGAAGTACCTTATAGTCATAAATAAATCACAAAATTTCGTTAAAATCTGTATTGAATTTTTTGAGCTATCGGAGCTCAAAATGTCAAAAAAATGAAAAACTTTTTTTGTTTGGCGCCATTTTTAACTATGAAGAACCAAACGTTTTTTAATTTTTAAAATTTGTTTATATAGTGCTTTTATAGCTTAACAACATATCAAAAAATAAAATTGGCGTTTGCTTTCTTTGAAAAATAAAACAACTTCAAAAACAGGCAAAACAAATTTTTTTCAAGTGTCAATTTTTTTTATTTTTTTCAATTTAAAATTATTATACAACGTGCTAATGTGTTTAAAAACAGTTTCAGGAAGAGTTATGTGAATTTTTCCAACATAAGAAATGTTATCATCAGGTATAAGAATCAAAATATGTTTAAATGGTACATAGCAAATATCTACATTTTTAGGCCAATAAAAAATATTTTCTTTAAATTTCTTCAGACAGTTAACTTTTAAATCATCATTTATATCATCTCTTTCTATAATGTTTCCTAAATACCATTTCTTATCATAGACCAAAGCTACAAATCGACCCGGCTCGTAATCATCATTGTTGTCTTCACTTTCATTTTTATTAAAATTGTATCCAAATAAATCTGAAGACAAACGTTTCATCAAAAGTTGATCATTTTTGTCTGGAATAAATGAGTGATGACTTCGACAACCCTTTATTTTATCTGCTGACCTAAATCTTTTTTCAAGCATTCCTAGCAGATCTTTAATTTCTTTTTTGTCTACCCAAAAAAATTTAATACCATTTATTTTCGCATCAGCGTATGTGTAAAAATCACTGGCGTTCAATATCTGATCTTTTGTTGATGCCTGCAAACTTGCTCTTGCAACGAATCTTTTTGTTGTCCCTCCAATTCCATCGCAAGGACTTTTTCCATGAGAAGTTGCAAAAAAGTGCCATTCTGCTTTTAATCCAAAATCCTCTTTATGATGAATTAAATTAGAAAAATTTTTGTAATTTTTGTATTGACTTACCGCACCATCAGAAAAATATTTAATTAAAGTAACGTTTTTCAGGTTTTGTTTTACATAGTTAATTAAATGTTTTTGAAAAGCATAAACAGCGGAAACATTGTGATCGAGACAGTCGCTAATCATGCAAACGCTTTTGACAGATAAGTTTTCATCGTCTCTGTAATAAAGAACAGTTGGGTGAAGAGTAACTTGCGTGTTGCTCCAATGTTGACTCTGGATTGCATCCTGTATTATCACCGAATAATTTTCAGCAAAATCCATTAAAGCAATACACTCCGAATTTTTTAAATTTTCTTTAGAATCGCTAAGATATTTCGATTGTTCTTTGCTTATGTAATGATGCGATGACAACTCGTCAAGTTTTTGCGAAAATCTTTCAATGAAACTGTCAACTGTATCCTGTACGGAAATCAATGAACTGCGATTATCATCATGGGACCATTGATAAAAACTGATTGTGTTGTCAATTGAAATTACAGCTTCTTCGAAAATCGCTCTTAAGTTATTTTCGACACTCAGTTTTCCTGGGCATTCCTCACATCTGTGTAACATACATTCTCTTGAATTTATATTGCACACTAATTTTTCCAGCCAAAATTTGTAGCAAAGATTTAATGGCACACTTTCAAGCATAAGTTTGATATTTTGATGATATTCACAGATGCACACTCGATGTGCTCCAGGCGATGAAACAGTTACACACCATGGTGGACGCAGTTTGAAAAAAGTTGAAAAACCAATTTTTAAATTCTTTTGTTTAACGAATTCAAAATAAATTTCTTTAATATTTGCAAGTAAAATTTTTTTCTGATGGTATAGTTTTTGCTGACCTTCTGTAACAATGACAAAATCTTTCTTTCCAGGGCAGCAGATAGAAATTTCTTGTTGATTGTAGAAATCGATTACAGATTGTGTTGTGGGCTCGTCAATAGTTTTACCTTTTTTCTTATGTGGTAGTGATAAAATGCCTGATTCTCTTTTCAATTTCCTACTTTTAATAACAAGATGTTTTGAACATGAAAAAAATGAAGCAGTTCTTGAGAGGGTCCATGATGGTGGGACTAGAGTTAAAATTTGTTGTCTGTGACGATAATCGCTTGAAAAAAATTTTACTTTAAATTCCTCCATAATATTTTTGAAACCATCGCAATGTTTACAATTCAAAACTTTTTTTGGTGTTTGAAAAATATTTTTATCCTTTTCAACCAACCTGGCTGATTTTTTGCATAACAATTTCTTCATGTACGATACTTTGTTACTTGAGCTTATTTTTCTTATTCTTAAAGGTGAACAGCCGGCAGCCAAAAATATTTGATTCAACGACTCGCCGGTTACAACGACATTTTCAGATGATGAAGACGAGGATGGCGGTGCGGGTGGTGGTTGTGAAGTTGAATTTGATTGTCTTCAGATTTATTTGGATACAATTTTAATAAAAATGAAAGTGAAGACAACAATGATGATTACGAGCCGGGTCGATTTGTAGCTTTGGTCTATGATAAGAAATGGTATTTAGGAAACATTATAGAAAGAGATGATATAAATGATGATTTAAAAGTTAACTGTCTGAAGAAATTTAAAGAAAATATTTTTTATTGGCCTAAAAATGTAGATATTTGCTATGTACCATTTAAACATATTTTGATTCTTATACCTGATGATAACATTTCTTATGTTGGAAAAATTCACATAACTCTTCCTGAAACTGTTTTTAAACACATTAGCACGTTGTATAATAATTTTAAATTGAAAAAAATAAAAAAAATTGACACTTGAAAAAAATTTGTTTTGCCTGTTTTTGAAGTTGTTTTATTTTTCAAAGAAAGCAAACGCCAATTTTATTTTTTGATATGTTGTTAAGCTATAAAAGCACTATATAAACAAATTTTAAAAATTAAAAAACGTTTGGTTCTTCATAGTTAAAAATGGCGCCAAACAAAAAAAGTTTTTCATTTTTTTGACATTTTGAGCTCCGATAGCTCAAAAAATTCAATACAGATTTTAACGAAATTTTGTGATTTATTTATGACTATAAGGTACTTCTAAAATAACAAAAAATATTTATTTATTTTGCGATAGATTTTGAGCTACGCTGTTTTGAAATCGGTGAAATTTTCAAAAAATTCATTTTTTTCTAGATTTTTTGTACAAAACTTCTTTTGATTCGAGACAATAACATTTATGTTTTTTGTTATTACATTGTTTCACTGATATGCCCAAAAAATTTCATCAAGATATGTTGGCTAGTTCAAGAGATATAGCGTTCTACATAGGTACAAGTTTTGAAAAAAATCGCTCAAAAATTTGAGGATGCTGTCACAAAAATCTTCATAACTTGAAAAATAATTGAAATTTTTTTATAAAAATTTTATTTTGTCGATGAAATACATTGAGGTACTTACTGTTCAAATTTAAAAAAAATCGGAGATGGAACCATGGTTCAAGTTGACAGAGAATGACCCATATATAAATGACTACGGACAATATTTTAAACGAACATTTGATGATGAAATGGAGCGAGAGTTGAAAGAACATGTCATAAAAACGGAAGGAATTTTTCACGGGTTGTCACTCTCCCCTACACTAATTCACAATACAACAAACACAACATC
>NW_008704084.1:2201388-2266409 GCF_000326865.2 Helobdella robusta | reverse complement strand
TTTCCATCTTTTTTGAAACTCAGCTAATACTCATTACTCAACACCTACCCTTAATCACTAAAGACACATTTACATTCATCAACATCACCAAATGCAAAACCAATCAACACCAGATGCTCGTCACTGCAGACGTCACCTCACTCTACACAAACCTGATCAACAAACGCTTTATCGCCATCGTAGAAAAATCCTCAAAAGATACATGCCACAACCTATACAATTGCATGACAATCAAATTCCGACAAACCTCACTTGATAACAATGATTTCACCTTCAACAACCAACAATACCTACAGACAAACGGTTGCGCAATGGGAAAAATATTCTCTCCAACACTAGCCAATCTTTATCTACATCACCTAGACGACACTCTCAACAAACACTTCAAACAACACATCAACAAATACAACAGATACATTGGACATTTTTTTCACATTCACTGACACCACACAACTCAAAAAAATAATGACCATTGCAAATAATTTTATTCCTTCGATAAAACTAACCATTGAAACCATAGACTTCTATATAGTAAAAAAAGTCCACAACTTCAAAAATATTTACAACTTAAAGTAAAAAATTGTTTAAATACCCATTTTTTATAAAAATTTTATTTTGTCGATGAAATACATTGAGGTACTTACTGTTCAAATTTAAAAAAAATCGGAGATGGTCGGGCGTGGACTTTTTTTTAAATCGTTCAAGTTGACGGAGAATGACCGATATGGTATTGTGTTATGTTGAATTTCTTTATTATTATTGAAAAAAAATCGTTGATTTGTACGTCTCTGATTAGCTTGTTAATTCCCTCTGTTATTTCTGTTGTTCTTATTTTCTTCAGTGTGATGACAAATCCTAGGCTTTTACTGAGAATGTTTGCGTGATGTTCAGTTATTTTGTGTTGTGACAGGTTAAAGATATTGTTGTGGTGTGCTCTGTTTGTGGAAGCGCTGTCATTATAAGTTTTTTGGTTGTTGCAGATTGTACGTACTCTTCCTGTACGCCTCCATGAAGGTACGCACACAGGTGCAATCTTCATTGTTTTTACATAAGTTGTTGCTTGTCGACTGGCGTTTCATAAAAGATGATAGTATTTGTAGTTTGGTCGTGCCGGCCCTCTGAGCCCAGTTCGTGACTGTCCTGACTCGCTTCGAAATATTGTTTCCCGCAAGAACTGAGGCGAACAATGCGGCCCAAGAGGCCTCTGTCGGAAGACTAGCTGAGTTGATAACCCGGGTCGCGATCCAAGCCACTTCGTCACTGTAGATTTCCATGTTTGAAAGACCGAGTTCCAGCTGAAGGCTCCGTGTGGCTTTAACGCTAAATTGGCGAGTCATATCACCTTTCTTAGCGAGCGCCAATACAAATGTGAATTGAGCGCTCATGTAATGTTCTGCTTGAGCTGCTAGTGCCTGTGGAAGTGTTACCGTTACTATGTCGCCCGCCCAAGTTGCAGCTCCACCGCCCGCTCCGTAGGTTCTGACTAGCTGATCCTGGAATGTTGTCCCAGAAGGTGCAGCTGGATCAATTTCAGTTGCCGCTGGGAGCACGACCGCAGCTCCAGGGGCTACAGCAGGACGAGACCTTACTATGAGAGGACAAGCCGAATCTAAGATTGCCTCCAGGTAACTGATTAGTCTTATTCGCTCAGTACTGTCCGTCCATGCTGTCTTTCTGGCTCCAAGATGACGAGCTTTTAGGGTGTTGAACAGGAATGCAACTGCGAACATCCTCGTGTCGGTATTGAGCGCCGCCCACCCCGGCATCGCACTGGATGTGTACCCGGTCCATAAACTCGGGGCCGCCTGCACTATGAGGTTGAGTTGTCCCCCTCGCAAGAATGGGATCGCTGCGGCCATCATAAGCACAATTGCTTGCTACCGCGGGAATCACAATGTGGGAAGCTACTACAACAGCACTTGATCCGGATAGAAGAAACTCAATGCGAACACTAAGAAAAGTAATAGGCAAAAATAATCAAGTGAAGGTATTTTAGATGTTGTCCACGTTGCAATATGAATCTTGATATGGTAGGATGCTGTTGACAATATCGAGCGTCATCCAAGGGCGGATCCAGGAAGTTTGACTGGGGGGGGGGCGAAAATTTTTAAATAAATATTTTGTAATGTTGAATATATCCATTTTTGATTATAAATTTTAGAATGCAAATTAATTGAATAATATAATGTTTTATGTTTACTTTGATCTATTTATAATTTTTATTACAAATGATCAAAGGAAAATTATGAACGCACCCACGCGGCAAAATACACTTGAAAATTTTTTGAACGCTTCTTCCGTCTGATTTTCATTTTAAAAATTCAAATTTGAGTTGCGCTAGTAATAGTACTGTATAAGTATCATAATTCATAATCATATTTTCAGTTTTTTTAGAAGATTAATTTAAATATATATGGATCGTTTTGTGAAGCGAACTAAAAGGGCACATCCACCAGGTTAGATCACCATACGATATGAATTTGTTCACTAGTAGCATAGAAATTGTTAAATAAGTGTTCAGAGTTAAGTTAAATTTAGTTTATTTTTTTAGAACTACATGAAGGCGATAGTTCCGATAATCATAATGAAAAAGTGATTGTTAAAAATGATGAATCATTTGAGCAAGTAGCTTTGCACGATAATGACGAAGGTAACAAGATAAAGAATAATGAAAAAGTCTATCAACAAATGGATTTTGTACATAATAATGATATTGGACTGTATGTGGGCAGCAGTAATAAAACAATTAATGATGATATAAAATTTGAACTTCTACAAAATCCATGGAAACCAGAATTTGGCTACAAATTTCCGTATTCAAATCATATTAAAAATGGTAAAAATGAAAAACGGTACATTTAGAAAAGTCACTTGGAAACATTTAATGCATGGTTGACATACTCGCATGTGGAACAAGGTTTATTTTGCAGGTATTGTGCTCTAATGGCTGACACCGGCGGTATTAGTAATCAAACGCCATTGCAAAAATTAGTAAAAAAACCACTTACATCATTTGCAAAATTATTAGGCAAAGATGGTGATCTCAGCTGTCATGAACAATACAGGTATCACAAAGAGTCAGTTCAGAGGGGCAATGATTTTGTCAAATAACAAAATCCATCATTTGAAGTTGTTAATCAACTCTATTCCGCAAGATATCAGCAAATGAAGGAAAACAGAGAAAGATTGAAGCCCATAATTAAATCTATTATTTTTTTGGGAAAACAAAATATTCCTCTACGAGGACATCGAGATGACGGAAAACTTAATATAAGTACTAATGATGCAGGCGATGCTGATAATGATGATGATGAAGATGATGAAAATTTGGACAATGACATGCTTAATGAAGGGGTATATGGTACCGGTCCAGTTAGAAATGAGGGTAATTTCAGAGAACTACTTCAGTTTAGGGTCGATGCTGGAGACCATGTTCTTGAAGAACATTTAAAATCATCTAAATCAAATGCGACATACATAAGCAAAACGATTCAAAATAAAATCATAACCACAATTGGCGATATTATTACAGATACTATTGTACAGAGAGTTAAAGCAGCCAAATTTTATTCAGTTTTATTTGATGAAACAACTGACATATATGGTATTGAGCAATTGTCTTTGAGCTTACGATATGTTTACAACGGCCAGGTTAGAGAAGATTTTGTTGCATTTGTGGATTCTCTAGAGGATGCATACAAAGATATAGAATCGGAACCAAAATTAACCGGAAAAATGTTAGCCGGCTCAGTGTTACGTTTATTAAAAGCGCTAACTTTAGATCCACAGCATTGTGTTGGTTGTGGAACAGATGGATGTTCTGTCATGACATCTCAGTCATGTGGTGCAGCTGCAGAAATATCAAAAAAAGCTACATCATGTATTCATTGTGTTTGTACTAACCATGGACTGAACTTGAGTTTATCTAAAACATCCGATGTACAAGCCATAAGAAATGCAATGGGCACTATGAGGCAAACGGCTTCCTTTTTTCGCGCATCGGCCAAAAGAAAATTAGTGCAAAGAATAATGTTTAAAAATGAAAGTCAAAATTTGAGACAAAATGTCATGCCTTTATGTGAGACACGTTGGGTTGAACGCCATGATTCGATTATCAGTTTTAGACAGTCCCTGCAATATGTTCTAGCTTCTTTAGAAAATATTGCTAATTGGCATGACAGAGAAACATCATCCAAAGCAAAGACGTTGTTATCGGCTTTAACTGATTCTGAATTTTTAATAGCTTTGTACTCAATTGCCGATCCATTAATTCTAACTAAGCCACTAAGCAAAGTTTTACAAACAGAAAATTTAGATTTGGTCGAGGCAGCTCAACATGCTAATAGAGTCATAGATAATCTTCAATCTAGAAGAGAAAATGTTGAGCAAATATTTCATGATATCTTTACGAGAGTTTCTAAAGTTGCAGAGGAACTGAATATTGAATTAAAAATGCCAAGATGTATAGAAAGACAAGTAAATCGTGCAAATATTAAAAGTAACTCATTAGAAGAATATTTCAGGATTGCTATATTTATTCCCATGCTAGATAGTATGATAACAGACATGAAATCAAAATTTGGAACAATACACATACATATAAAATTATTTACATGCATGAAATAGAATGCTCATAGTTGCAATTAATATATACATACATATATATATATATATATATACTATACATATATATATACATGGGGTAAGACTTTTCCTTTTTCCTCTAAGAGAAAAGTTCGATTAAATCACATTTATGCTGTAAAACTAAGATTTTTAAAATTCCAGAAAGATCACTCAGTATTTTATATAAATACATAATTTTAACAAATAAAAACGACCCAATGAAAAATTTTTGCCATTAAAACTTTTTTGATAAAGGGGCTTCTCCCAGCATTGGGGCTAAACGCCTAAATGTCAATGTCATAGATAGTGTTTAAAAATACATTGGTAAATCTCAATTATAATAATGGTGGTGATGCATCCGTGGGAAAATGTGTTGTTGTGTGGTGTCCAGGTGGATTTAATGTGTTTTTTAATGCGTTAAGGAATACGTTGGGGGGTTGTTGAGTTGGTGGATGTTCGTAAAATCCCGGATTTTTAAGTCCCGAATGATTTTGCTGATGACGTCGTTAATTTTGTTTTTGTGGATAACGTTACTGGGAACGAAGCCTAGTTCGTGGTTGAGGATGTCGATTTGTTCATTAGTGAGTGTCACTTTGGAAAGATTGATGATGTTGTTGGCGAGTGTGTTGGGATTTGTTTAGTTGCTGTGATTGATGCTTTGATTGTAACAGTTGTTGATTTAACAGTGGTTGTGGGGGCTGTCGTTGTGTATTTGCTATCGGCTCAGTTTTAGATGCTTGACTACTATCGGATGTAGACCATCGTCAGCTTCTACAGTTTACAAAAGCATGTCAAGAGTTGAATATTTAAATTGTTCAGCAGCATCGTGTGTGCATAGCGTATGCGCCGGTCTTTGTTCCTCAACTATAACTGAGCCATAGTTCAATTTCAACGCGTCCGGTTTATCTTGGAGTTATTATTATTAGTATAATTCTGATTATAATTATTGTTAAAATTAAATTATTACGTTTCAATTTTATAATGTTATTTGATTACTTTGCCATCTCTAACCACGTCGCTTTTAAAATGGCGTACCCATCAGTTGCTGGACTGAAGATGGTTGACCTTGTTCTGGCACTACATTCTATAGAGGACGCTATAAGATGGGCGAAGGAGCATGGTTTGTTGGCCTGACATAAAAGCTGTCGGTGTGGCTTCAACATGAGCTTTGTGAAATTGAAAAATGCTGCTGACAGTGACAAATGATGGTGTCCAAATCGAGATTTATTATAGATGGCAGTTTCTACACCAAAAGCAAAATACCTCTAAGAAAATGCATATCGGTTAGTTTAATATAATACCATTAATTTTAAGCAAATTTTTTTAAAAAAGTAAATAAATTCTCGTTTTATAATTATTCTTATAGTTCAACTCACATTATCATTTAATTAATAGGTCACTTTCTTCTGGTAGCTGAACGACGTCAGCCGGCGTACAGTGGCTCAGCTACTATAGCAGTGTGTGACAAACACGTTGCCAGATTGGTTTAATTTCCACAGAGAATTGTGTCTGAACTGGGTACGTGATAATTTCGTCCAAATATGACCAGGGTACATTGTGGAAATTGTTGAAAGTTGTATATCAACGGCCAAACGAAGTGGCTTAAAGCTGCATTTTCCTATGCTAATTAAAGGGTTGACAGATGGTTCACAGGGAAAGTTCACACTTTTTGAACCCAAAATGAAGAAATATTTTGAAAATTTTAGAGATGTCAATCCGAAAATGGCGTCGAAAATGTTATGTGTTGTATGATCACGCCACCGGTTATCCTTTATTCCGGGTGAAGGAGTTTGAGAAGATGGGAATGATGCAACCAGAAGTTGAACATAGTGTGTTGGATTGGAGTTGATTCAATACCATCCATCGTCACCCTC
The DNA here is from genome assembly GCF_000326865.2 of Helobdella robusta. Taxonomy (NCBI): domain Eukaryota; kingdom Metazoa; phylum Annelida; class Clitellata; order Rhynchobdellida; family Glossiphoniidae; genus Helobdella; species Helobdella robusta. Next base: position 2,259,912 of record NW_008704084.1, on the reverse strand, counting down.
GTTTCTTTCTGTCCGTTCTGGAGTGGAGCCAATGCTCTGGACAACATGAACAGCATTAGTGAAGGCATTGTACACTCTGTTTTAAAAGTGTTCATAGAAACAAATGTACCCCAGTCGGAGAGAAATAGACAAAATCAATTCTAGGAGTCTAGAACAACAAGTTGGCAGCCTCCATTTCAAAAAAGTTGGGATACATCTTCAAGTTGAGTCAGTTTTCGTAACTCATCTATGGCCATCTGTCGTTGCTCGGCATTCATAAATTTCTCACCAAATTTCAATCTTGGATCCAGAATAGTAGCCATTTGATGTTCTAAGGTAATGTGAAACTTTGCATCTAACATTTCTAATAAAGTTAACTTAAGAGATCTGATGTCGCTTGAATCATTCTCTTTAACTGAGATACCTTGAATAAGCTTGTATTTTGTTGGAAGTACCAACTGTATCGTTGGCTTACTACTGCTTGAGAGAACTTTAGTAGCAACATCAAACGGTGATAACACTGAGATAAGGTTTTCCAATAGTGGCTCATTTATGTCTAAAATACATCGCGCTACATTTCGATTTGCAGTTTCAGTGACTAATGACTTCAGCTCTGCCATATTTACTTGCACTGAATTCAACATAGTTAAAATGCTGTTACATCTTGTAGGCACTGACTGTTTCAATGAAGTCTTCAGCTTTTTATTTAACTTTGTTCTTTTTATTAACGTAACTAATTGTTTCACAGTTTCAAGTAATTTTCTTATCTCTGGCGATAAGCTTCCCTTTTCTTTGTCTGTGAATGTATTGCTTAAGACCAGATTTATATTGTGTCCAGCACACCCTAACCAATTGTCTTCAGAAAATGCATTCTTCATATTAGAAGCATTATCTGTGACAAAGATATTTGTTGGTCGACTGCACTTAAATTCTTAAGGTATATCTTTTACCATGACTTTAATGTTAACACCCGTGTGAGAATCATCCATTCCGGGTGTTGCGATAGTGCAGGATTTTAAAACCCAGTTTTCAATATAGTTTATAGTGACGCCCAAAAATGATACACTTCGGTTTTCGTATGTCCATAAATCAGTTGTCACTCCAAATGACTTCACACTTGTGAGAGTGTTCGGTAGCTTTTCTTTTTTCATGTCGTACTGCATTTCACTATGTCTCGAAACTGTGTTTGCAACTGGCAAAACATCATCTAATGAAACATTTCCATATGTTGCTCCTATTGAAAGCAATTTTCTTGCAACAGATCTAAATCCTTGACCTTCAACTGTTGTAAATGGTCGGATATCTACTGCACACATAGTTGCCAATTCATCAGCCATTTCAGATTTAATTGAAGCCGGGATAGAGTTAGAGCTTGGCAAGCCAAATCCCGTTTCCGTTAGTTTTCGGTTCTGGGCAACTGCATTAAAAAAATAACTTCTTATAGCACATGCTTACAATTTTTATTTACTATACTAATTGTATTACTTATTACACATGTGTAATGGTAATGTGATGCATTCTAATTATCATTAAATAAATTACTAAAAGTTATTAAGACATCTTATTTATGACTAAAAATTACTAAAAAAATTAATTACCTTCGGTTGTTTTGAGGCATTCTTTGGTATGATTCATTAAGCCACTAGTACCATCTCGCTTTTCCATGCCAGAAGAGCATCACATTTCAGGCATTTCAGGTAACCACAAAACGTTTGGTTCACATTCACCATGACAAAATTCTCCCACGCCTTACTGTGCGTATTCTGATTTACCAAATACGTTATTCGCTGACTTTCGGAAGATATTAACTTGTTGACTGCCGATTTGTCCATATTTGCCAAACTACTAACACGAGATCGTCGTCGAAATAAAAACAAAATGAAACAGCTGCATACTTAATATAATTTGGTCACGTGTCCTTTCGTGTTATCACAATGAATATTATTTAGCGTAATGCATATGCATCTGTGAGCTTAGCTTTAAACTTAGTAATAATTAATAGTAATAATTAGGGATGCACCGGATTCAGGTTTTTCAAATACCGCCGGGGCCGGATTTAAAATTCAAAAACCGGCCGGGGCCGGATTTTAGTTACCATTTTACATACGTTAGCAAAAATACTCACATTTACGGTTATCTACATGTTGAACCTTTCTTTCTTCTTTATCGCTTGGTCTGACTCTATGTGTCTTAAACTTAATCCTTCTAAGTTTGAATTAATTTGTTTTAATAAATCTAAACACTCTATTACTATTCCTCCTATTATCTTACCTGATTCTCTCATAAGTTTAGTAGTCTAGGTTTTATCTTTGATTCTACTATGTCTCTTTCTTCTTAGATTAATAGTGTTGCTAGAAGCTCTTACTTTCATCTACGTAGAATAAAAAACTTTTGCCTTTTCTTGATGATCCTACTCTTCTCCTTCTTGTTACTTCGTTAGTCTTATCTAGGATTGATTATTGTAACTCGCTCTACTATGGTCTTCCTGGCTCTATACTCTATCCTTTAAGTAAAGCTTTTAACTCTGCTGCTCGTCTAGTTGCTCGTGCCCCTTTCTTTTCTCATATATCTCCTTATCTTGTTCTCTTGCACTGGCTACCTTTAAAATATAGAATAAATCTTAAAATTTGCACATTATGTATAAGTCTCAATCTAAATTATTTCCTAAGTATTTATCAGATATATTAATTGAACCTAAACGCCCCGGTTTACGATCGTCTTCTTGTTCTCGCTTTTTCTTAACTCGTGTTAAACACTCTTTTGCCAAATCTGCTTTTGCTTTTTCTAGTATTTTTCTCTGGAACTCTCTACCTACTTTTCTGACTACTTCTCCATCACTTGCGAAGTTCAGAGCGGATCTCAAGACCCATCTGTTTTCAAAATTCATTGAGGAGCGCTGTTGAACATCGCGGAAATAGCGCTTTATAAGCTAATTGATTGATTAATTGATTGATTGAACCTCAAAAAATAACACCAAGCAAATAGTTAATTAATTCAAATATATGAATAAGCTGTGTGATACGCCAAATTCTGTACACAAAGATCAGCTTATAATTTATGCATAACCCATGTTATAGCATAAAGAAAATTGTCCAGCTCACCTCACAATTAGTGATGTTGTTATTATGTGTCATGGCATGCCTAGCCTAACCCTTAACATACCATGTTCTTAAATTATGCGCTTATGTATCTATATATATATTAATATATATTATGTAGCTATATATATTTTTATATATTATGTAGCTATATGATCCGTCATATACAATTATATAGTATATACACGTGCACAAGTTCTTTTACACAAAAGTTAGCTTATAATAATAATTTAACTTTTTCAATTGCGTTGCTGTTCAAGCTATGAAGTTTCTCATTAATTTTCAACATTTTTGGAACTTCGCCATCAAAGTCAATTCAATTGCGGTTTTCCCTCTAAAATCTTTCCCGTCCCGCGGTACTTCCCGCAGGAAAAATATCCGCCCCGCGGTTTTCCCTCGCTTTTCATTCCCGCCCCGCAAGTTTCCCTCCAACTTCTGTTCTTAACCCGCAGTTTTACCGCGGGTATTTGCGGGAAATTTTCCATGTAGACCTCTAATGCATACCAGCATTGTGTCTGAAATTTTTAGAGATTTATGGCTGCATTTTCTAAGCTAATTAAATGATTGACAAATGTTTCAAAAGAAGATTTCACATTTTTTTGAACCCAAAATGAAAATATTTTATGATGCATTTATTTGTCAGCTTTATTTTATACCTATTTTTTGAATGTTTGCAGTTATTTAGTTGATTTAGTTTAGTTTTTAGTAGTTTAGTTTAGATTTTATTTATGTGTAAGTTAGCATGTATATTTATATATATGTGTTCGCATATATATTTGACTATGTTATTATATATATGTTATGTATATGTGTAGTTATATAGTATATAAATACATGTGTTATATGAATGAATATATATATTTAAACAATTATTGATAAAATCGCAGCATGTTCGGCGTTAGTTAACTTCCCGTTAAACTTATCGATTTTTCTAATGTTTGACCGTAAATCATTCTCAAGCTTCTTGAGCTCAAAACCAAAGTTTTTGTTTATTTTATTTTTATAAAACTTATCTAGAAACTAACATTTCTAACAGTCTTAATCCAATATTTATGTATGTTTATATATATTATGAAAAATTTTATTTATTTTTTCTTTTATTTTTCTTCTATTCATTACTTTTTTCTTATATTTCGTAGAATATTATTTTATATACCTCAACTTTCAATCTATTATATTGTTTATAATAAATTCTTTTTTTCATTATCTTATTTATTTATTTTATACTTCCAATTTATCATTATTATTGTTTTACCATTTGTAAAATCAATCAATCTTCGTTTAGCGTCCAGAGACCCGGTTCCCCGAGGTTTGTAATACCGCTCAAACTTATTTTACTGTTCCACTTTACCCACATGTCTTCACCAATATTTTTTTTGTATTATTTTGTTTTTATTGGTTTTAAATTCATATTTTATTTTCGTACCTTGCATGTTGTTACTTCCTCTGCGTCTGACGGTTTGATTTACAGAATAAAAAAAGTCACTACTATTCCATTTTTAATAAAAATTGTATCCATTTTGGAAAGGTTTAGTTTTATATTTACGATTTTTCAACAAAATATGTATTCATCCGTTAAAAATCCGTCAAGAATAACGAAATTCTATAAAATGCATTATAGAAGGGACATCAACTGACCAAACCAAATGTGTTTCAGTTCCACCGGTGGCAAGACGTCTGCAGAATTAAGCACATAGTAACTTAGAAAAATAGTTTTTCGTTTTATTTATAACCGTAAAATATAATTAACATGCTTTAAATATTTTTCCACCAATAATTATTGCATTTTCAATTGCGCCAGGAACGGCTGTGTCGTAAAGAAGTTATAACATTCAATTGTACCATTTTAGATTGTGGCGATTTAGACATAGTACATCTAATTCGTAGAGTTCTTACATTTTTAAGTTAATATGCATACATTTGTTCATAATTTCACATATAACCCGATTGTTGCAAAGTTTTCTTCTGTAATCTAATTTTTCGATATTTTTTTAAAAATATATAAAAATGTTTAAATAAGTTGACAATGTCAGGAATTATAATCTGTGAAAACAACTTAAAAAAGAGCAAGGTTCCAGAATTCCTGAGACAGACCTTTTACCGCTTAACGGAAATTATACTTTCCTGTGCCGACGCACCATTTTACGAGAAGCCAAGAAAAATCGTGGCTGCTCTATAGAAAAGCGAGGAAAATAATACTGCCCTACGCCAACAGTCAACTAGGATTGGATACGTGTCCGATATGCGCGCTTAAATTCAAACTGCTTGATGAAATTATAAAAATTGGATGCGACCATCACTTCCATCGGGCATGTTGACGTGATTTCTCAGGAACGACAATTGTCCAGCTTGTTGGCAACATAAAGGAAGTGCAACAGCAACAACGTCATGCCTGTTGGACTCCAGTGATGAGTGAGCTTGAAAATAACCAATGTCCTAAAACCTTTGACAAAATTGTTGAAAATTAGCAGATTTAACTGTTGACGCATTTGCAAATTTGCTTTATTTATAAAAAAAATGTGCAAAAGCAATCCTAACGACTGTGCGAACAGCGCTACGTTAGTGACGCGCATCTAGCAAATTTGAGTCATCCGACTACTACTCTATACATACTCAGTAAACCAAACGTCAAAACTTTTCTGTTTAATAACTTTTAAAGGTTTTCAAATTCATAATAACGCCCCTTGCAAGTCTCGCATGTTTTTTTTATAGCGCAAAGGCCTATATATCTGATTCCACATAAAAGCAAATCTTAATCTGGTCTAACCAGTTTAATAGCGATTGTTGTCTTTCCATCAATCAATGATCCTCTTTTGTCTATCGGGGGACCGTCGCGGCCGATGGTGTACATCTAAGCATGCTTTTTACATTTCTTATCTTTTTTCTTTCCAAAAACCTTTTCTATCTTTGGCCAGTTTCATTGAATTCAGAATACCAACACCAGTCCATTCATTAATGTCGTCTATCCATTTCTTTGCAGGTCTGCCAACTATTTTCTTCCAATCTCTTTTCCTCTTTAGTACCATCTTAATCAATCTGTCTTCTTTCATTCTACAAATGTGTTCAAAAAATCCCAATTTTCTTTCTCTGAATTTGTCATATACACTTTTTTGTCTTCCAAGTTGATTTATGATGGTTTCGTTCTTTACTTCTTAAGTCTGTCTTTGTCTCTTTTCTTTATTGCCCATGTCTCACATGCATAGAGCAAGCTCGGAAAAACTCAAGATTCTATCGTTCTCAAATTTGTTTTTATAGATATATTTCCACTTTTCCATATTCCCTTCAATGATGTGAACATTCCAAGGGCTATTGCTATCCTTCTGTCAATTTCTTTTGTGCAGTTCTTGTCACAGGTTATAAAAATGCCATGATACCCAAACTGGCCTACTTGTTCGAGTTTTTCTGATTCTATCTGAAAATCCGCATTGTTTCTGCCTTTCCCGTAATCATCACCTTCGTTTTGTCTTTGTTGAGATGCAACCCGTAATCTTTTCCACCAACATGTGTTAGTTCTATTAGCTTGTGTAGACCTTCTCCACTGGAAGCTAGAAGATCTATATCGTCTGCAAACCTGAGATCTTTGACAGTTCTCCTTCTTATGTCAATTCCACCCAATTCCGAATTTTCCATATCTTTATTTAAACATCGTCAACGAATCATCTTTTATATGGAAAAAATGCATACAATTTCAAGAGAAAAATGAAATTTTGAAATTGATTTAAATAAAAATTTCCTTTTCTTAAACATATTTTATTTATTTATACATATTTAGTATATATATATTATCGAAACTTGATATACGTACAAACTAAGAATAGCAAAAAAATATACTGATTAAAACATAATAAACATGCATAAAATAATAAACATTTATAAAATAACATAAAACAAAGTAATAAATTAAGACAGAAAAAAATTATGTAAAAAATCGTTTGTATGCTAATAAAGATGCTGCAATGAACGTGATGATGGCGAGTTTGCAGAAAGGTGTTGCATTCGGCAGCTCATTCGTCGGCTGGGCCTCCTCGTTGGCGTAACAAGTATCGACAAGATCCTTGTCCGTAACGCATTCGGGTGAAACATTGTAAAGCACCTTAATTTTTATACAAATTAAACCATTTTTATGCATTTTAAAAATAAATTGTCGAGGATGCTTCAACGTTGCGAAATGAACTTTAATTTTCCCAAACAAGCTTTACTGCGATTATCGATTTTTATCAGCAGAAAATATATGGCGTTGCCGATTTAAAACATAAGCTAAATCTATAGAGTAACAAAGTACAGTACGGACCTCATGGGCTGCTCTGTGTCCTGCCTGTACAGCTCCATTCAGGAAACCACACCATCTTGATGCACTTTCAGTTCCCGCAAAAAATACTCTAAAAATTGTTTTTGTAAAGTTATTTAAAAAATTAGAAACTCGTCCATGAAAAAATATGCCTGAATTTTCGCTACAAAGCGAAAAATTCATCAAATATTAAAAATAAAGAACGATTATATATTTTATTATTAGTTTATTAATTTATTACACTTATTTTAAAGACTTATTGAAAAGTAGAAAAAAAGAGTGAATTTAAAGCGAGGACAGTGATTGGTGTTTATTCAACATTAACTTTGATTAAGCATTCTTTCGAAGATTTTTTGGATTTTATATTGGACATTTGTTGCTAGGTCGGTTATAATAGATGAGCACGATCCATTAAACATTTCATGTTTTTTCTACAAAAAGAAAAGTTCCCACATCCCCAGAAAAACTTTTTTGTTAAAAATGGCAATAATTCAGCAAAAATTCGATTCCCACCTGTAGAATGGTCTGGAGAGCGCAGTGTGAAGAGTTGTGCAGACTCCCGGTGTGGCCACATTGACAGGACAGCCACCATTATAAGCTTCCTCGTTCCAGTTTTTCTCCATATAGTCTAAAGGATGAAGTGCCTCGGCTCCAAAAAACGAAGCCAATGTTTCAAGCACCAAACTCTTGCGACTGCTCTCCTTTAATATTGAAAATTTTAAATGGAAGGAAATCAAATAAAACAAAATTCCGAAAGTCAATAATTAAAAATTTTCTGAAGAAATATAATTTGCACTAAAAGTTCCGTTCAACGTTAAGAGAGGCATTCGGAGAACCACGCACTCGTACAGCATAATCGTTTTAAATTGAGTAGCTTGCAATATTACGTTAATAATTGTAAAAGGTATCAAGTTTAAACAACGAACTCGAACCTACGTAACGTAACACTGTTGAAACATAATATTCTATAGATTAATCAGCTGTTTTTGCTAGCGACACTAATAAATTTTTATATATATACGTTAGGATGTAAGCAAGTCCAAGCATTGTGTTTTGAACTAACTGCAATAAACCCGAAACCAGTCAAGTAAGGAATCAATCGTGTAAAGAACTAATTAAATATAGCGCCAATCAGACAGGCATACTCGTTAACATCATCACAACAAATGATTTCATTTGTTGTGATGATGTTCATGATCATAACAGCATCATAAATTTTATTGACATTATAAAGAGAGTACCTGGACAGAAGAGAATTTGATTTGTTGCGTGCCACCAACGAAGGCAACGAGGGCGGGATTTTTGTTTGCCGATGTGGCATCGAACACAACACACAGTGGGTGAGCGCCATTGGCTCCTGATGTCAACACTTCACCCGAGAAACCATTCTTCTGCCAGAAGGCCTGCATGCACCAGTTTCAATTAATTCAAGATAAGAAATCACAAACATACCTAACAAAATACGATAATATATTTCTATAAAACTCACCTCAGCGTAAGTTACAATAATCTTTGTTAAGCAACCGACAGGCATTCGTTGAAGTACATTAAACTTTTGCAATGGCAAGCAAGGATTGAATGATATTTTACCTTGAAAAAATTAAAATACAAGAAGAAAGTTTTTAAAGTGAAAATGCGCAGAACAGACAAGCCTTACATATTTCATTTGGAGGTATGGCGAGGATAACATATTGGCAAACAAAAACAGTTCCATTCAGAACTCTCACATGCACATGCTTGTCTTGCTTCTGTCAACATTTTCATCAGTCAACAACTAGTTAGCTAAGAAATGAATGTAAAAAAATCAATTCAAAAATATTAAAAAATATTAAATAAAACGGATCTGCCCTTACTCTCTTTCTCTCCCTCTTTCTCTATCACAAACACACACAATACATTCAACGCATGAATGCATGTAGATGTATATATTCAGGTATGCATGTATGAATGAATGCATGGTGCATGAAATGAAGGTGTTGATACTTGATCAATGGACACTACGGGGGATGAGGTATTCAGTGTGTCACCGGGAATTTGTTTCATCAGCTCGTGACATATCTGCCATGCTCCACCCTACAATATGCATTCAATGTTATAACTCCAAATTAATAAAGTCAAACTCATTCTTTGAAACATTGCATAATTGTGGATACAAAAAATTAGTAACATTAATTTTCAGTTCCTGTGCTCCAAAATTTTTCTTGCAACTCAGGAGTGCTTCAAAATTGTTAGACCTGTGTGCGTACATAAGGAAATAAAGCATGGACATGTGGACAGGATCGCTTCCAAATATACATCTGCAACAAGAGTCTAGAGCATTTTTTGCACCTTAATAATTAATGTAGGTTTCAAATTATCTCGAAAAGATTTCAAATTTTCTGTTTATTTTTGTTTATTTTATTACAATGAACAGATGCATATATCTTGTATCATTCGTCGTATACTATTAAAATGTCGTTTGTGATTATTTTGCTAAAGTGAAGTAGAGCCCACCTTGAGTCCAGAAATATGACCGCTTGAACTGCTCAACAGTCATGCCATCAAGTTTTGCCACCAAACCACTGGACATGAAGACTTTAGAGTCCATCTTCTTAATGAAATAGGAAACCTGGAACAAATAAATTTCATCTTGACCAAATTTATGGAATTATAGCAAAAAACTAATGATGCAAACAATTAAAAAAGTAATGTTTTTGAAATCTTGAGTTCAGAAATTACAAACATGTCAGTCAGATTTAACAATTAGTTGAAGTGTTTTTTAAAAATAAAATACTAAATCAAGTTATATAAAAAAGGTAAAATGCAATAGAGTTTCTATGATGGTTAATGATTAATAAAAGTTACACCACAATTTAGTTGATAAGTTCTGAACAAACTTAATAAAAAAAATTTATAAAATTAAATTTAAAAAATAAAAACTTGCAGATTGAACTAATATTTAATATTTCTCTTCACTTTTCATATCATTAGAACAACTTTATTTAACAGACGTCACAGTCACACGGAATGATAAGGATAGAGTGCTGACCTTCCATATGAAGCAATGAAGTTCAAGGAGAGCAAGGAGAGAGATGGGTGGAATGTCCGAGGTGTACTGCATAATGGACCCTGCACTGTCCAACTGCACCAGCTTCTTACCGCTACAACTTTGTTCATACATTTTCAATTGTAATTTCTCAACCAGACTGTATATGTGTGGTTGACATCTGGGAAAACGAGAATAAAAAAAATTAAAAACTAAAAATACTGTAGAACTTTGTTAGAATGTACTCTTGCAGACCGAGAAAGTTGGTACGTCATATCCAAGGTATGTTCTAGCCAACACAAAAATTTTTTGAATTTTATAAGCAAAAAAATCTTTTTCAAACTAGTTCATTCAAAAGTTTGCATTTTTACAATTAAATAGCAAAAGTAAAGTTTAAATATCAGAATTAACTAATTTCAATGATTAAGAAAAACCAGCTGCTTAATATTTGATCAAAATATAAATGCCTCAAGTTTTTGTTTTCACTTTATCTGACATTTCAGAAACTAGCACAAATGAATAAAAATTCATCAATTAAGTATCTATCTGTCAAGTCAAAACTGGTCTGGTGTCTGGTTCATTAACGAATCACATTAAGAAGGTGAACAAGTGATTCAGATGCATAGCCTGCCTCATTTTTATGATAGCAATTATCTTAATTATCCTCATCCCCTCCTCTATTATCTTCAACAAATCAAATTTTTCTCGGAGTACCTTATAAATAAATATAATGCAATTCTTTGCCATCATACTCAAATCTCAAATTGTGGTACCTCATATAAAATGTATGTGATATCCCATACAAGAAACTATGGTAAAATATAGAGGCTGCAAACTTTTGTACTTTGTATCAAAGTTTAACAATTAAGATGAAATTCTGAACAATATTAACAGCATAAATTGATCAATAATTGTATTCGACAAAAAGCAGCATTAGCCAACAACAACCAACAAGTAAAAATAAAAAAATAAACAACAACATCAAGTCACAACAACTTGCATCACCTGCCAATCCACTGCCCACCAAGATCCCAGAAATCTTCTCCACTGCTGGTCCTCAACTTGGTCCCAAGTGTTCTTCCTCCAATCCTTTCTTGAAAACAATAATTTTGAAATGAATGTTAATAAAAATGCCATGTATTATATCTATATTTTATCATAAAAATTGTGTCGTGCAGTTTAGTTTATTAGATGATTGATTAACAGGCCAATCAAATTACTAAAAAGGTTATTTTGGTAATATAATAGTAATAAGTTATGAATAATATATTATAATGCATGGAATATTCTACCAGTGTAATGAAAAAAAAGTTCAATCAAAAAAATCAAATTAAACTCCTTAAAGCTTAAAAAGACTGTAGTGAAACATTTAGGTTGCTAGAGTTAGAGTACAACCTATAAATAATTATAATTTATAATGCTTTATACACAGTACAGTAAAATAAAATTCTTTCTAGACTATACTATATAGTATTCATAAACAAACAATACCTTTTGCTTCCAGTATAACAAATCTCAATTTCGCATTTTTGTGGAAAAGTTCATGGGCAGCGGCGACACCGGACAGCCCAGCCCCGATCACTACCACATCCAAAACTTCACTGGACATTTTTTTTGCTGCTAAAAACAGTATGACATAACTGTAACTCGGTTGAAAATAAAAGTTTCATAAGCTGATCTGGTAGTTATTATTATTAATAATAAATGAAATAAACAAATTAATCAAATAATTAAAAAAATAAATAACAACGCGTCTTAATAATAGTAGTTTAAATCGTTTTAAATGTCTTAAATATTAATTAATTGATCAATTAATTGATTAATTAAAACTTCAACCTTTCGAATAAATAAAATAAAAAGATAGCAGCGGCAGGTAGACGGACCGCGGCTACATCGGGTTTTTCGAAATTTGTGAATGTAAACAATCAAAAAGAACTATATATATAGTTTATAGTATAGTACAATATTAGTTCAATCAATCAATGATCCTCCTTTGTCCATCGGGGGACCGTCGAGGCCGATGGTGTACATCTAAGCATGTTTTTCACATTTATTTTTTCCTTTTTTCTTTCCAAAACCATCACTATCTTTGGCCAGTTTTATTGAATTCAGAATACCAACACTAGTCCATTCAGTAATGTCATCTATCCATTTCTTTGCAGGTCTACCAACTTTTTTTCAATCTCTTTTCCTCATTAGTAGGCAATCTCTCATTCTACAAATGTTTCCAAAAAATCCCAATTTTCTTTCTCTGACTTTGTTATATACAAAGTTAGAGAAAAGTTATAAATAATAATTAATCATTATTATTTAATAATTCCACCGATTTTTTAGTGTTTATCAACTTATGTCTTATATTCGAGTTTTTCAATTTGCCTTAGTAAATTTTTACAAACAAAATTGAGTCTGTTTAATTTAATTAAATTTAAAATTGAAACTTTATTTTTTTATTAACAAACATTTTATCAAAGTTATTGCAGATAGATTTTACTATTTCGACGTTAAACCGTCATCGTCAGTGCATTATTTATTAAATAGAATTGTTATAGTTTTTATATTATTAAAAATATATACAAATAAATTCGAAAAAGAAACATGAAATTCTAATGAAAATTTTAACAACGAAAAATTTAAAAATTTTTTAAACAATAGTTGTCCAGGCGGCAAAAACAGCGTCAAAATTGTGAGGCACGAAATTAATTAATTATTGTTATTATTATTATTTTTATTATTATTGTCTTTATTAATATTATTATTATAATTATTTTTATTATTGTTGTCGTTGTTGTTCTCGTTGTTGCTGTTGTTGTTGATGGTGTTGTTGTTGTTATCATTATTGTTATTATCATTATTGTTAGATTGCCGGTTGATCCGATTAACCATTAACGTTATTGCTGTTCATTCTTCGAGTTGGAAGTGTTGTTGTGATTCGTTGTTGGATGTTGATGGAAGGTTTTTCAGATTCGCTGAAAATGGCTTCTGCGATTCTTAGGTTGTAGTGCTGTTGATTGTTGTATAAAATTTTTGTGTTTTTATCTAGAAGGTTTCTAGTTATTGGGGTGTTGTGGAAAGTTTCTAGATGGTTTTTTATTGCACCGTCTCTTTTGTGCATAGTGAGTCTACGTGACAGTGTTGTAGTAGTCATCCCTATATAGGAATTTTTGTTTTTGCCGCCTTGACAACTATCGTTTAAAAATTTTTTAAATTTTTCGTTGTTAAAATTTTTCATTAGAATTTCATGTTTCTTTTTCGAATTTATTTGCTCGTTTGTGTTCGATTAAAATTATGCTTAGATTGGAAAGTCTCTCCTGCCCCATTGTACTTCTCATGTAGTTTTTGTTGGTTTTGAGTTTGCTGGAACTTCGTTCTCCAGATGACACTGTCACAGGCAATGTGAAAAACATTCTCAACGCAGTTGTGATGTTACGGTAGCCTTCTTCTAATTTATTTTTATAAATGAGAGTTAACATTTTTTTTATGTGGCTTTTTCAAACTTTTGTCAACTGTCAAAGCTTGATGCTTAAAACTTTCTATTTCAAAGTTGAATTTTTCAATGTTGAGACCAGGTGAGTATATATTTGCCAATTCTTCTGCTTTAATTTTTAGATCTGCTATCTTCATTTTTTCAATTTAAACACCACTCAAAAATCCAAACATGCTGTTTACATTATTCAAAGCTTTAAATCTGTCACTAAGTTCTGTAATCATCCGGTCAATGATTTCTAACATAGCCACTTGGTACACATTTTCAACACTTGCAGGAGCTTCACTATTACGCAACTCATCAGGCGTTTTTTTTCTTTCTTGGTCCCATTTCTGAAAATTCAGATGTTAGATTATTCATTTTTTGCTAACAATTTACCATCAGCAATGGCCTCAGATGGTGCAAACTCTCTGCAAGACTTCATGAATGTTAAAAGACCTTTGAGGTTTCGGGCAGCCAAATCTACCGTTAAATCTCTTTCTTGTAAAAATTCGTTTACGTAGTTAATCTTTTCTAACAATGCACGCCAAAAGCTAACCATCACAATGAATTCAAGTTTTTTAATATTTTTCAAAAGGGAGCCTGCCTCACTCACAGTTTGAGGAGTTAAGAGATCATGACTTCTAAGATCTTCTAGAGCCTACATCACTTTACTATAATGTTAATATACAACTTCGACTGCATCTAATCTTGCAGACCATCTTGTTTTGCTTTCAGGCTTTAATGTTATCGGCCCATTTTTTGAGAACTTCCCAGCGTGAAGTTGAAACTGTTAAATACAAAATGTTCAAAGTTCCGAAAAAGTTTTTAGCCTTGATAATAGCACCGGCTGCATTAGCACCAACCAAATTGAGAGTGTGCAGCACACGGAACAAAATATGCCAGTTTGTTTTTCGGCAATAATTTGTACTGTACTCCTTTATATTTTCCCGCCATATTTGCCCCGTTGTCATAGGATTGACCCCTACAATTCTCCAAGTTAAGTCCATCTATGTCTAATTTTTTTAAATTTCTTGATTGAGACCTTCACCTGTTTTGTGACGAACTGGGAAAAAATCAATAAAACTTTCTTTTATTTCCGTTGTATCTTTTTTGACGTAACGAACTACCTGAGTCAATCAATCTTCAATCAATCTTCGTTTAACGTCCAGAGACCCAGTTCCCCCGAGATAGGACGTTGTTTTTTTTGCCATCAATTTTTTGCGCCAAAATAGACAAATTGTATCTTTTTTGACATAACGAACTACCTGAGTCATTTGTTCACTGTGACTGATATCTGGAGTCAATAAATCTTCAATCAACCTTCGTTTAACGTCCAGAAACCCATTTCCCCCGAGATAGGACGAGATAGGACGTTGTTTTCTTTGCCATCAATTTTTTGTGCCAAATTAGACAATCAGTTGTATCCATTTAATTTAAATTTAGAGCTTTCATGTCATGCTCAATTGTTTGCGACCTGGACTTCTTTGGACGGCCTTTGGGACGTGTGCCAGGTACTTCAACATCTGCAAGAAAAGTTATGGCACTGTTTCCACTTCGTCTGACATGACCAAACCACCGCAGACGGTGTTGCCGGCATTCGTCCTTTATATCATCTAAACCAGCAAGGCGCAGGATTTCGATAGATTTGATGTGGTCCTTCAGACTAATTCGTTGCATCCATCGGAGCATTTTCATATCGGTTTGTTGAAGTTGTTGTTCTAGTTTGATTGTCATTTGTCATGTCTTGATAGTAGTGGTAGTGGGATGTCCCGCCGCATCAATATAGAGGCAAGAAGATGCCATTTATTCTAGGCTGCACGCATGCGTGCTCGAACGGCAGCTTCAGCTGTTCCAGTACAATCAAGAACATCCCCTAGATATTGAAACGAAGAAATCAATTTGCGTGGCTGATGGTTCACTTTTGTATGTTATGAGATGTGAATATCTGGAGTGCAGTCAAATATTAAGGAAAAATATTTTGCATCCAAAATGTCTTGTATTATTCTTTGCTTTATATTATTAGCAATAATTTGTAAAACCTCATCTTGTATTTTATGTGAAAAATATGATATTTGTCATTTTTTATGCCGCTCAAAGTGTTGTTGAAGAGGGACATTATAACGAGAAATAAGTTCAACTGTGTTCAAGAACTTTCCACTAGATACGTCACTGAAATTAGTTTTCTTTAGTTCCTCGAAATAGACTCCTCTGTTTTGCCAAGAATAGAACAGCATCTATAATACAGAGCAATACCGCTTTCCAGTGCAACTGTTCTTGACGGATCTGAGTTCTGCATCAATACTTCCATTTACTAAACTAAACAAGATTCTAAAGTTTTCCAAGAGCAAAAGCAAAGTTTGTGGTTAGATAAATTTCATGTTCAAGCAACTTTTCACTGAGTTTTTGAAAATTGGTAAGTCCTTTTTCTTTAGCTAAAGAAGATATTTGATTTGAAGCTAAGTGTGGAAACAGCTTGCAGGGAATACGATAAAAAGCTATATTATTTTCACTATAGGCTAACTATGATTTTTTTATTTTTTGTCCATTTTTGAGATCTTTATAAAAACAATCTTTGGTTAAATTGCATCCTTCTCTGCTACTGTTAATTAAATTTGGTTCAGCCAAATTTTCAAATCTCATTTTTGTTATGAAACACCTTTCTGAATCAGAAAAATTTTGTGGCCACGAACCAGGATCACTGAAATTAAAAGGGAACTTAGATGTCTTCTGAAGACTAGTTGTGGGGTCTGATTGAAATAGCAATTCTTCTACAATTTTATTTGTAGGGTTGAGGTTGAACCAAAAAACATTTTCCTCGCTCTCTTCTTTAGCTGCCATGTCATCTAAAATATTAAAAATCAGCATTATAAACAAAATAAACATTATATAAGTTATTTTTTAATTAAGAATTATTAATAAAAATTTATAACGATTTAAATAAAACTTACTAAAAGTTAGTTTTGATTGAGATAATATTTCTTTAACAGCTTTATTTACTTCACTGGAAGGATTGAGGTTCAAACCAAAAAAATGTTCTGCGCTCTTATTTTTATTAGCTTTCGTTTCATTTAAAAGTCCAAAAATATTAAAATTATGGAATAAACTTTAAAAGTTAAATTTTAAAATATTATATTAAAAGTTTTAAAAATTCTTAAATTTAACTTTTTTATATTTTATTTATTCATCACTTATGCATTGAACTTAAAATTTATTATTAAATACCAAATTAATGAAATAAAAAAAAATTAGTTTAGTCAGATGGAAACATAATTAATTCACATTGTCCATAATGTTCCATTTTTCAATAAATATTAAATTAATTAAATAATAAAATTGTTTACCTTATTTTTTTACCTTATTTTTATTACAAACATTAGATTTGCTAAATAACGTTTCTAATTTTGGCGCTAGTGACATCGTATCTCTTTCTTTTTTCGTTTTTCTTTAGCAATTTTTCTGTATTCGGCTCTACTGAGTCTTTTTCTGCCATCCATATTATTTTCAAACACGAAAACGAATAAAAATAAACTAACAAAATATTTTCGCGGCGTGAATTTAATTCAAAATGGCGTGTCTGCAAAACTCAATTAAAAAAAAGATTACAAATAAGATAAAGATTCCGTTTTTAATATTTGCGTTTGTATTATGTATATATATATATAACGATATAAATAGAATATAAAAGAAGTAATAAAAAAAATCAAATTTACTTTGATCCGAATTTGGAC
Organism: Helobdella robusta; assembly: GCF_000326865.2. Classification (NCBI taxonomy): domain Eukaryota; kingdom Metazoa; phylum Annelida; class Clitellata; order Rhynchobdellida; family Glossiphoniidae; genus Helobdella; species Helobdella robusta. Next base: position 2,242,328 of record NW_008704084.1, on the reverse strand, counting down.
AAATGTGAATAACATTTTAAATTTTTTTAAACTTCTCAAAATTTGCCGCCCCTGAGATTTGCTGCCCGGGGCGCTTGCCCCCTTTGATCCCTCTTAGTTCCAGGCCTGGTTATTTCTTCCATCGCCGTGATGAATAGCGGGGCACTAAGTATCGAACCCTGGTGTACACCAACGTTAATGTCGAATTTATTTGTATTACCAGCTCTTGTACTGAGCAACCAAAGTCCTGGTATGTGCGTACGTTGCCAAATCAATCGAACAAGATATTCGGGAACATACTGTCTGCGAAGACATGATCATTTTAAATACTGAAAATAGATACTAATAATGTGAATAAAACCACATAACTATCTTAAAGTTTTTAAACATATATATAACAGTACCTAATTTTACTAAGAAAATCAATTACATTAACTTACTTTAAATGTTTTTTAAAAGTATCTTTCATTTAGTTTGGGTATTTAAGTAAAATTACAAAGCAAAATTTGAAGGGTTTTACCCGAAGTCGGAAATTTTTTTATCCAATTCCGACATAGAGTTAGAAACTGATAAAAAAACTGAACGAATCTTTCAAAAAACTTTATATAAAAGAAATATAACAAAAAAAAATCCCAAGCAAATATAATGTCAGAACAGAGTATATAATAGAAAAATACATACACCGTATAAATGCAATAGGGAAAGCATTAACAGTATTAATAATATTACACACGGTAAACAAATATTTATAAATGAACAAATAACAAAATAATTAATGAATTATATATGATAATGACGATTCATTTATAATTTTGTCATTTGAGATATCATTATAAATAATATACACCTATGCGTTATGGTAACTGCATTATATTATTTGTTCGCTAAATACATCAACATTTTCATGGTCCTCTTACTTTTCGGGTAGTTGATGGTTTAACAGATACCGACAAACTCCAGCCAGAAAGCTTCATTGACGGTTAAATCGTAAAATTTGCTGTCGACTCAAAACCGAAGTCGACGATTGAACTTCGTCAGTTTTCACGTTAGAATTATTTTTACGATATAAAGGAATGTTATAGTATTGGTATATTTTTATTATTTTTAGTTATTTCAGTGACCCTACAACCTCGATTCACCTCTTCAGCTACAGCTAGCAAGTAAAATTATAGCTGTCTCAACCATGGTATTTTACACCTACTCCTGTTGCTCTATCCAACTATAAAATTTACTGGAAACACGCGTCCGGACCATTTTTTTTACATGGAATATAAATTTATATTCTATTCTAAAATAATATTTTTATAAATTTTTCCAAAAACTTCCGTAGTTACGACCAAACACCCTTGTTGCATATGATAACCACTTATATAGTTACATACAAACGAAGTAAAAGGAAAAATAAAAAGTGATAAACGTAGAACTTTAAAAAATTATCACGTTATGATAACGATCCTAGTCCGGAGTCAAAATTTATGCTCAATAGTAGTTTCTGGTGGGAATCCAAAGCTGTACCAGTTTGCACGTCTGCGACTCTCTCCTTCACAACTTCATCATAAGTCTTCCCGTCCAACAACATCAAAATCTGCATCAACAGTAACGATCCATTTAACTATACATTTGGTTTTTTTATGATCTTAGCCATCAGTTCAGTGTTGCTTTCTAAGCACAAGCATTTTAAAAATAAATTCATTGTAGAACACACATGCTAACCTTTTCATCTCCGAAAGAATAATCTCTGGCTGTCATGCCTTTGTTCGTATCATTTTCATCCTCGCTGGAACTATCAGTTTCATTAAGACGACATTTGCGATACATGACGCTGGACAAGTCGACGTCGGCATTTATCCATTCACTGCAACTTTCACTGTCGTCACTACTTTTGTAATCACTGGAATCGTGTTTAACGTCTGAATTTTTTATGTTGCAGTCTGAACCGGCGGCTACGAGCAATGCAATTATTTTTAAATTTTTTGACGCCGTAGCGATATGTAGTGCGGTATTTCCTTGAAACGACTGAGCATCCACGTCGATGTTTTTCTGTTAAATTAAAAATAATATTTAACATTTGTATGTAACAAATTTAGTTGAAATTGTTAAGTTTTATGTTTTATATTAAAACATTATGATTTGTAATATACATTTATTTTTCTTTGGACCAAATGTTCTTTGCTTTGTATGTAACTTCACTTTTTTCCTTTTCTGTTGATCCGGTGAATAATAAACAAGTCGAGAACGTTGCTTGGTTTATTTCTCTTCTTTTAATGTCTTTCAATATTATATCAATTAATTAAACGATCTACGTAACAAGAAATTTAACAGGTTATGGGACCCAGATAACGTTTTTCTTAATTAATTGATTAATTTTTTGACGAAGAAAATTTAGAATAAAGAAATATCGGAGATTCCTTTGTGTTTGTGAAGACTGAAGTGAAGAAAAAACACGTGCTTCTTCATTCTCTGAAAGTCGATATTTTGCTTCTAATTAAAAGGTCAAATTGAAAGACAAGGAAGAAATGGATCTAACAAAAGTGCAGATCAAACACCTAGAAGGCAAAAGTAATTGGTTGAACTGGAAGTCGAGAGTTTGTATAATAGTACGCGGCATTCCTGATGCAATGAACGTAGTAAGTGGCAAATTAAAAATTCCAGATGAATTAAACGATGACTCAAATAAAGATGAGATAGCAAAATATCAAACTGCTTTGAACAGATTCAATAAACATGACCAATGAAACGTATGAAAAAGTTCGTTCATTCAGTAATGCCAGAGATGTTTGGTTAGAACTTCACAGATTGTATGATGAAGTTAATGAAGATAAAGCATACAGCTTATGCATGAAGTTCTTCAGTTATAAAATGGATGAAAGCGACAATGTTGTCACTCATGTTACAAAACTCAAGAATTTTTGGAAAGATTTGAAGGTTGAGTTAGGAAAAGATGAAAACAGTGACTTGTTGCTGATGAGCCAAATAATTGAAACTTTGCCAGAAAAATATTTTTCATTTGCTGCAAGTTGGAGATTGTTGAACAAGACTGAAAGAACAGTCGAAACACTCACAGATCAACTGTGTATCTATGAGAGATCTTTGGAAGGCAAAACAGAATGTAATAAAGTATTATTTGTCAAAGCAACAACTAAAAGGTCATCATCACTAAACATGAATGGTCAAAAACAAGATAAATTTGTCAGCAAATCAAAGCGACTGATATGTCATTATTGCAAATTGCCAGGTAACATTGTAAGAAATTGTGAAAAATGGCATTCTGATGGTAGACCAGCAAAACCAAGAAATAACAATCTACGCGATGACAATAAGTCACTAGTTGTTATGGAATCAAGTGTTTTTGCAATTGATGAGTCAGCGTACACTGATGAATGGTTTTTTGACAATGGCGCTGACTTTCCGAAGAGACATATTTCAAAGTTTTGAAAAATTTTCTCAACCGAGTAAATTATATGTTGCAAATGGTGATACTGTAGAAGCTTTTGGAAAAGGAATTATTCATCTTCAAGTGAAAGTGAATAATAAATGGCAAACTGTTAAACTTACAGATGTCTTGTATGTGCCAAAAGTAAAAAGAAATTTGTTCTCAGTACTTGCAACTCAAGATAAGAACAAAAATAGCTCTTTTGTTTCAACCTCAAGAAGTTGTCATCTACTTATTGACAATGTGATAAATGTTGTTGGAATAAGAAACAACAATGGAGGTCTGTTCAAACTTGTTGCAAAAACAGTTAGACCGTTGAATTCTGAAGTCGAAGTTAACTTTGTCAATGATCAAGATGCATTGCAGTTATACCATGAAAGAATGGGACATCAGAATAAGAAACGTGTTAAAATGCATCGATCAAGAGATGTTATTTTTGATGAGAAGGTTGTCAAACCAAATTCAGTGATTTTGCAAGAAGAAAGTTGTTCAGATGATACAGTTTCGATTGATGTTGAAATCAAAGATGAAAATAAAGAAACTTTGATTAAAGAAAATATTTCAACTGATGAAGATGTTCACAACCGTAGTTCAGTTTCATCTGATGAAGAAGATCAATCTGACTGTTGTAATCAAAAGACCAAAGGTATGGTTTTACGTGACAGGAATAATATCAAAAAGCCATCTCATTATGATTCTTTCGTTATGTCTGCATTATGTGAAGTACTTGAACCAGTGAGCTACAAAGATGCCATTCAAAGTGATGAAAAAGATGAATGGTTTAAAGCCATGAACAGTGAAATGCAGTCATTAAAGGAAAATCAAACGTGGGATTTGGTAAGTCTTCCAAAAGGTCATAAGGCAATACCATGCAAATGGGTCTACAAGGTAAAACACAATCCAGATGGTTCTGTTGAACGTTTTAAAGCCAGGCTAATGGTAAAAGGTTTTTCTCAGAAAAAGAGAATTGACTATGAAGAAACCTATAGTCCTGTAGTCAGAAGTTCAACTATAAAAACACTATAAAGTGTTGCTGCAAATGAAAAGATGTCACTCATGCAGTTTGATGTGTCAACAGCTTTTCTATACAGCAAACTAGATGAAGATATTTACATGGAGCAACCTGAAGGTTTTAAAGATAATTCAGGAAGAGTCTGTAAACTCAAGCAAAGTCTCTATGGACTTAAACAAGCTCCAAGATGTTGGAACAAACGCTTTGCTGAATTCTTGAAAAAGAGACATTTCAAACAAAGCGATGCAGATATTTGTTTGTTTATTAGAATACAGGGAGGAAAGAAACTCATACTTGCACTGTATGTTGATGATGGACTAGTTGCAGGAACCGATAAAGAAGAACTAAAAATATTTGAAAAAGAATTAAAGTCAGAGTTCAAGATAACATCTAAACCTGCAACATATTTCCTTGGATTAGAGATTAATCAAGATGAGAAGGGAAATATTAAAGTCAGTCAGTCATCGTATACAAGAATGATTCTTGAAAAATTTGGGATGAGTCAGTGTAAATCCTGTACAACTCCGATTTCAAAATCTGAGGAGTTCGATGAAAACAAAAATGAACACAAGGAAGTGAAATTTCCTTAGATATCAGCAGTTGGTGCATTGATGTACTTGATGACGGGAACAAGACCAGATATTGCATATGCAGTTGGAGTAGCATCCAGAAGTTTGGAGAAACCCAGCAAGTCCAATGTAGCACAAGTCAAGCAAATTTTCAGATATTTGCAAGGCACAGCTGATGTCGGTATTGTTTACAAGTCTGGTCAAAACAATACACTTATAGCCTACAGTGATGCAGATCATGGAGGAGATAAATCTAGTGGAAGATCGACATCAGGTGTAATCTGTATGTTTGGAAGAAGCGTGATCAGTTGGTTTAGCCAACGTCAACCCTCAGTTGCGATTTCAACTACTGAAGCAGAAATCGTTGCCGCAAGTGAAGCAGCTCGTGAAGTGATATGGCTCAAACGATTGTTGAACGACATTGTAGATCTGAAGAAAAAGCCAGAAATTTTTGTCGACAATGAAGCAGCAATTCGTTTAGCACACAATCCAGAACTTCACAGAAGAACAAAGCACATCCACATTAGACATTTCTTTGTCAGAGAAAAAGTTGCAGAAGAAGAAGTTTCAGTTGATCGAGTTGCGACAGAACTTCAAGTTGCTGATGCTCTGACAAAACCAATGGTAGGACCAAGACTAAAGAATCTGATGTGTGCGATGGGTCTTCAGAACATTTAGGTTAAGATCATCTAATGTTTTAAATAAAATGAGAAGGTGTTAAGTTTTATGTTTTATATTAAAACATTATGATTTATAATATACATTTATTTTTCTTTGGACCAAATGTTCTTTGCTTTGTATGTAACTTCACTTTTTCCTTTTCTGTTGATCCGGTGGATAATAAACAAGTCGAGAACGTTGCTTGGTTTATTTCTCTTCTTTTAATGTCTTTCAATATTATATCAATTAAACGATCTACGTAACAAAAAATTTAACAGAAATTGTATTAATTTTTTCTTATTCACTTTCAAGAAAGAAAGAATTAATTTAAAAATGTTCCATAATCAATCTCAAAGATAATTTGCTTTCCTTACCAGTGAAAATCTCACAGTTTGAATGTCAAAGTTAAAAAGTTTGGTCATTTTTTATTCTTTATAATCCAGCTGTGTCAATGGCAGAGCTGCTCACATGTTATTCTCCACTTATAAATTAAACTTCGGTGTACACATGACGTACACCATGTCATCTCGTAAAAGCAGCGCAAGACATGGCACTTAACTGTCTGAGCCATTTTACGTTTATCTCAAAATTTAAATTTTACAAAAGGTATTGTCATGGAAAACATTTTTAATTACAGCTTTTTAATAAAGGTTTGAAACTTAATTTTAGAACAATTCAGCTTGTGACAAACCTCTAGTAACAGCGATGCTGTCATCGACAAGTGATTGTTTTCCACTGCCAACATCAGAGCTGTTTTCCCTGGAGTTCCAACAATCATTTGGCAGAAATTAATATTTTTATTACAAATAAAATCGCATAGATACAATAATAAATGGCTTTTTAAAAAAAGAAAAATATTTTAAAGTGATTTTCACCTATCTTATTATCATAGAACAACGTTAAATTTTTATTTTGAGACATGTTATGATTGATGGAAGAGCTAACCTCACAGCAAAACACCAACAACACAAAAAAATGTTGTTGACGAACATGATTGTTCGTTCAAACCATTAATATCAGCATTGTTTTAGAAATATTTGATTTGAGATAGAGAGGCACGTACTAAGTAAAATGATGACAATACCAAAGTTTTAGAATGTGCCTCCTTAAAGCGTGACATATAACACAACAACGTAACATAGCGTAATATAACATAGCAGGGTTTTAAGTGGCTCAGTAGACGAGTGTGTTTGAATCGCCGTCAGACGGGTTGCCTTTTTTTAAATTGCTCATACGCGTAAATTTCATCTCAACATAATTTCATCAAAAGTTTATCTGGCTAATACAAGGATGTTCCAAATTTTGAGTCCATCCAATGTTATCAGTGGCGGATATAGGACGGGGCCGAGGGCGTTGTGAGCAATAATTGTCTTAAAAGTAAAAAAAGGTTGCCAGCCTAATATTGTAGCCATATTACAATAATTTTTTGAAAATTTGTTACATTCTTGCTTCTCCCCGTCAAAATTTAAAAATTCTCAAAAGTTTGGCCCCACGTCAAAGTTGTTTAGATCCGCCACTGAATGTTATCTTACAATATTTCACTTCTTGTTATATGAAGTTAGCAAGCGCACACTTTTTATTTTTCATTTAGAACCGCCGTTATTATAATCCTATTGACGAAAATTTCGCTCTACCTAATGCAACAAAATAAAATGTTAAATAAAGATATTTATGAAATGGCTTTTAATATTTTTTTAAATTTACATTTACGGAATTGTATGATGTTGTGCAGTTTTCTATCTTGCAAAACACATTCCCATTTTTATTATACGAAGCTTAAATTTTGAGAATGTATCTCCCGAGTTAAAGATAGAGTAGATTTCTATTGAAAAATTTTGAAAATTTCAACTAAAAGTTTCTTGCTAAATATTTGGTGGAAGATTCAACTTTCTTATGAAATGTCACAATCTGAAATCGTGAAACACCATTACTGTAGATCTTAAGTACAAAGACTCGAAGGGAATCAAATAAATAATACGACCGTTAATTAAGTGTCCAACCTGTCAGCTGATCTCGAATGTTGACGTCAGCCCCATACTGCAGTAGAAGTTTCATGCATTCGTAATATCCGTTTGAAGATGCTATGTGCAGTGCCGTCTTACCTGAGTGGTTACAAAATAATACATACGCTATCCTGTTTATCAACATTTTTAAATTGATAACATTTCAAATTTATAAAGCTAATTTGTCGCAAAAACAGCACCGTGAAAAATAATTAACCTGAATAATTGAATTGGTTGATGATCTCGTTCGATGCAGGTTGATTGAGAAGAATGTTGAGGCATTCGTCATGGTTCATCTTAGTTGCAACTTGAATTATGTTGTCTCCCTTGCCGCTGGTTGACTCGTTCAGCTTAGCGCCGTTTGTTAGTAGCAACTGCAGTTGGTCAATTTGGTTGGTGACGACCGCCAGGAAAAGTGGGGTCTGATTTTATTTTAAATTATAAAAATAAGTTTACAACGAATTTTTGTAGCAATATTTTCAAAACAATTTCAAAACAATACATTAAATACAATCGAACTATCGTTAAATGGATTGATGATAGGCATTAAATGAAAATAGGTGCAAACTTGAAAAAGGAAATTTTTCTGATTGACAATGGCTTGTTTGAGGGAGATGTGCTTGAGCATAGAAAGTAAGTTTAGGGTGGCAAGTGTTTTCTCGTGCAATACAGAAAGATGGAGAGAACTGATTGGTTTAAAAAATTTGCATAATTTATTTTTAAAAATTATTTTAAAATATAACTGTTGAGTTATATGTAAAAATCATGTGTTGAAGCTGCTTTTAGATTAGATATTTAATACATTTACACTCGACAAAGTATTTACACTAAAAAACCACATTGTAAAATGAAAGTTTAATAATTTCACAATAATCTAACATTTGCTTTGCTGTAGTACATTTTTATAATTATTATATATCCTAGCGCTTATTAACAAATGAAAAATAACGCAAATAATCTTTTAAGAATTTATTGGATGTAATTTTATGTTAACAATTATAATTATTGGACAGAAGAGAGCAGGACTGACTTGTCTCCATCAAAATTCTGCTCGTTAATGAGTGACTTGAGAGGCCAAATGAGAAACCTTACGTCTTCAGTACACGAGTACAGCTGCAGGCACTTAATTAACACACCTCAACGAAAGAAAAATATTTACGCATTGATCAAAGTTTTGAGTTGACAAAATTATTTTTAAATTTTAATTCATCTAAAAAATACAATAATAAAAAATATTAAATCGTGATAAGAAATAGCGACATTATAAACATGCTGATGATAAGAAATTAATTACTTCGAGTACAAACATCAAGTAAGTTACGACATTACAAGCTGAGTAAATATGCCATGCACAAAAAAATACGGAAAGTTAAAATAATTCAACCGAGTAAAAAAGAAAGGAGAAAAATTGGAGAACGATGCAGAAATCTGACCACAAAAAAGGGAGACAGAAATGATTTAACTTTGACGGAGGAGCTTGAAAAACAATTTAAAAACTCAACTTAGCCACTGGGAAAATAATGTAGAAAGAGTTGAAATGTTGGATAGTTTACTAATATTCCCAGACATATTACCATAAGCAAACAACGATAAATGAACTTTAAGATGTGTGAATAAACTTTTGCTTATAACAGTCCAGCTCATAGCAATGCAAAACTTGCTAACTTAAACAGTGATTAGCCAACCGAAGACCAATGAGATGTGATCATGAAAAATCAATTGTTCTTCATTATGCAACCTTAACAAAATTGCTTTCATCTATTGAACCCAATAATTAAGAATTTTCAAACGTGAAACAGAAATTTTTAACTTCAGAAAAACGACATCTGCGGAAATCTTTCAAAAATTTAAAAAATGGTATGAAGTGCTTCGGCAAATAGTTTGCTGCAAGAACCAAAAATAAGTGTGCAAACATCGCCGGTAAAATAGTCTTGGAGGATGTAAACGAAAGAAAGACCGAATCGGAGTGTCGGAGCAGGTCGGAGTTGGATATTTTTTATATTATATTTATATATATTTTATATTTTTTATATCTTGTAATATCATATAAAAAACAACGGAAAGATTGCTCCGTAAGAATTGCAATGCAGTAAAAATTATTTACATAACGTAGCTAATATAAGTAACTTAATTTTTTATTAACTTCGTTTTATTAGTGTTGTTGTTATCAATTGATCATACTGTATTTAGTTCTTGTACTCGAATGTTGACTATAATAATATAAATAACGGAAAAACGGATGTCTATGAACAAAAACTGACAAGCGAAATACCTCTGGATTTTTTGGATATTTGTGAATTTTGTGTTTTGTTGTCATCTTGCTTCAGACTATAACACTTGATGAGAGAGCTGGAAACATCGGGGCATGTTGTTGGCGAGGCTGGTTGGTTGGGTGTGGCAGTACTATTAGTTGTCATCAGTGGTGATGGTTGTGAGGCACATGATAACAGCGATGACGAAAATGATGAAAATGTATCAGTCGTCGATGAAAGTGATGTAGATGACGCAGATGATGATGTTGGTTGTGATGTTTGTAACGAGAGAAACGTTGAACTTGAACTTGTTTGCACTGATGCTTGAATTGACGATGGTACGATTGCTACAATTCCTGGAGACGATGAAGATGACGTCATTGTGGTTAACGCGGATGATGATAATGTCGAATTTGCCAATCCTCTACCCAATAAGAACGAATCAGTGTTGCTCCAATTCAAATTTTCAAAATCCAAATAATTTTCTGTAACAGACAATGGTATCTGTTGGTTGTTTGTAGTTTTTTGTAAGTAGGGTTTCTTATTTTGTTGTTGATAATGATGCAGATCTTGTTGCGGTCCCAGGTGTTGTTGTTGCTGCTGCTGTTGTTGTTGCTGCTGTTGTGGTAGGTGGTGGTTCTGATTAAATTGTTGTAAATGATGAAAGTCTCCAGCCGCCTTTGCAAAAGAGTAACATTGCTGCTGATTGTGTGTATGAGCGAAGTCCTGGTATGCCTCTTGCAACTTGTATGAAATGCTTTGAAATTCATTTGTCAGACACAATGGAGAAAGTTGTTCAGAGTCAAAAGTACAAGAGTTTGCCAGTAAATTTGGTTCTATTTTAGGACCTTTTTGGAGTTGTTTCGATTAGGTAGTCATTATACTAAATTAAAACATTAAACACTAATTTGTTCTATTTTAGGACCTTTTTGGAGTTGTTTCGATTAGGTAGTCATTATACTAAATTAAAACATTAAACACTAATTTGTTTAATACATTAATCAATCAGTCAATTAAAAATTCGTTCATCTATTTATTTTTTTCAAACATTTTTTTGTTTATTCGTTTTTAATGTCACTAATTTACTTTTTTAATATGTTTCATCAGTCATTTAATATAGAGAGCAAAAAAATATTAGAAGAAACCAGTTGAAAAATTACTACAGATATATTATGGAAATATAATGGATAAAAATACCATGAAATGAATTGCTTGCACTACTCAAATGCCTTCTTTTTTTCCTATGCAACTCCATCGTAATGTCTGTTCATTTGGAAAAAATAGTTTAATAACATTACATCCTGTCTTGGAAGTAGATTTGCACTAATAATATTTCGTCATGAAAAACTGACATGACAGGCATACATACAGACCTACATATAATTCTAATAGGAATTGAGCAATTGCGTCGTTATATAGCCATCTACAATTAATTCAGCAGCCAAATATAGTAATCTTTTTCTTAAATATAATGAAAGCATGAGCGTACTTGATAGGTTTTTGGAAAGATAAAACCTCAAAAATGAGAAAGGTTGATTTTAACTTTGTCGGCGAGTTTGCTCAAATAGTAGAAATGTCGTGTATCGCGCAGAAACTGACCTTGTTCAAACACCGTCTGCCCAAAATGCGCGGTGCTTGCACTTACATATAAAATATGTGTGATGGGGACATGTGGTATGAATAGTACAGCCTTTTTTTGTTAACAAGCGTTTTAAGAAAAAGTGACGGCTAACGGAAAGGACAAACGGCGATGGGAATTGTTTTCCAGTATACAAAAATTTTGTAAGATTTAAATAATCAATCAAATCTCTTTTAATTTTATTGAATAATAGAATTCACTAGCCTCGCTCTAGTAAAATTTTACAAAATAACGTAAAATTTGAAAATGTGGTGTTTTTTACTGAAATGCTCTGGCGAACAAACTTCAAAATTAATGCGGCAGGTAAATTTTCCAGTTGACGATGCAAGAATTAAATAATAAATTCAAGTAATAAATAATAAATTTAAACAATACGTTTAAACGACAAAAAAATATATTTTAATAGAAAGAATGGTTTTTCAAATTTTTTTAGAGTGATATAAGAATCAACACTGACGATAAATTTACACTTTCACACAACTTAAAAGTTGCATAAGAAAAATTAATAGCAAACTTCATCTGAATAAGCTAGCTTTAATGAACATTTGCTATAATGTAAATTTCGGTGAAAAAAATTTTGCGATATGTTCTCATTTCGGAAAAAATTCCGTGACGTCAACAAGATATATAATAAAAATACGACACGGCGATTCCAGACAACAAAATTTTAAATGCAGCAATCATTATACATTGTTAAATTTTACTATTTCAAAGCAAGTGCGTAAATTTTGTTAAAAATACAATTAAAAGCAGCATATCAATTTCTGACAACAAACCTTGTAACTTAGGGAAGAAGGTGAACGTTTTGGGATCACTCACTTCTCCATCTGATAATCTTTTAAGTTGGACAAAAACACTTTGTGAGTTCTTTATTTTATTGTCTGGGTATGATGGTGTCCGAAACACAATTGCATACTGTTGTTCGTTTTAAAGATAAAAAGTTATTTTTTCAACTATTTCTCTCGTATAAAAAAGAACCTGTCTGTGAACATCTTGCGGCGAGAACACACCATAATCTTCCCATGTAACATTGCCTTCTTCGTCTTGCTCGAAAAACCTCACACTTATATCATCTTTCATAATGTTCATATTTGTATGTTAACAAAATTGCAACAATTGAACGAAAAAAGTAAACCTTTTTGAACTTTATCGCAAAGTAGAAAAACTTCGTCATTTCCAGCACTGCAACCGCTAACTCGATCCATCCTACATATTTTCAGAAGGGAAGCTCGAGGCGCTTCTAAATGATTTTATTACTAAATAAATTTATTTCCAATTTCGAAACGTAAAATCATGTTTCATTTGTTTCGTGATTAACAAAACGCAATATATAAATAAGACAAATATAATAATTGATACTTACTGCTATCATAAATTTGAGCAGAATAAACGGGTGGCAGCAATGTTGTAAATCCTGCGTCATTAATAAGATACGCTTGAAATTTCAATCTAACAACACTCATTTGAAGACTTTTTGATTGTTCTTCCGCTTTCTTTTTTATATCTTCTTCTTCAAAATCTTGTAAAATGCAAAGTAATTAATAAATATAAAAAAATTTTTTTTTATAAAATTTATATTTACCAGTAAGTACTAAATCATTCACGTTTCCATAATAACTGCCATAGCAAAACTTTTCAATTTTGAGCGATTCTCTCAGTTTATCTATTAAAACGTTTACTAAATTTTTCTTTGTAATGTGCTTGATTCCCAGATTTGGAAACCTTAGATTTTAAAATGAATTAATAATGAATATTTTTGTGATAATTTTGTTTTGTTTCTTTTAGTACCCAATAATTGGATTATCTCCTTTCACATTCACAACACATTTTCCATTTTCACAATTTTTCCCAATTAATTCATGAGCATGATGTCTGGGAATTTTTTCATCTGTCACCAAAGTAACTTCCAGTCTAGCCATACCACTGTATCTGTTAATCTGTAATGTTACTTTTAATTACACTTCCAAAATAGATAATTGAATAAAACAATTAATTTATTTTATAAAATTTTAATTCTTAACATATTATAAAATAATTTAGTTGAACCTTGACAGTGGGAACTGTTTTCTTATCCTTTCTGTGGTTCACCCCTTGTAGACCTCCATGAGACTTGCCCTCACAAGCATATCTAAATCTGAAACCTTTTGATTGTGGTTCTTCAATAATTTCTAAATATGGTCCATCTGTTAATTTAATATTTCTTCACTTACAGTTTGTCAGTCAGTAAACATGATTACGTAATGTCATATCTTAATAAAATTGACATTATAAAAAATGTTAATGTAACATAGCTGTTTTTTTCTAAATAACGAAATCATTATTAGATAGATAGATTTAATAGAATAGATATAATTGATTTGAATATAAATAACCTTCAGGAGGGGATGGATTGTAAAAACTTCTGATCTGGTAATCAATGCTTTCACAGTCGCTTAAATCAGACATCTCTATTAGGTGATTAGGAAAATTCAATTCAATTATTACGATGAGATGGCCTACTTATCTCTATAAAAATCAAATTGTATCAAGCTCGCTTATTTCATTTTTATTAAATTAAATATTAAATAAGCTAATTCTGTAAATTGTAATGACCTGAAACAGTGTTTTATAATGATCTTAAACGCGGATGTTATATTTTTTGTGATTTATTATTCTGTATATATATTAAATTAATATTATTAATTATACTGTTTCAAATAAGTATAATTATTATAAATAATGGCTACATTTAGTTAGATTTTCATGTTTGATTTTTGGCTGTTTGATTGATAAACAATTAAAATGTTGTGGAGTATATCTTCCTCCAATAAAATTAATAAAAACTGATTAATTATAGAAATTAAATTATATCAAGTATTACCATTTATTAACAACAAAACATTCATGTATTATATATTATTTATTTTAAAATAAAAAACACCGTAAACTTGATGAAATTGTTTTTTCTAGTTGAACGATTGAGTGGATCATTATTAAATTGAATGAAACAACGAAACAACGAGGGAAATAACGCATGATGGGGATTTCCAAAATTTATGGGAAATTTGTCTGCTTCTATTTGTAGAACTTGTGCAGCCCGTTGCGTAAAGAGGAAGAATTATTTTATATGTGTATAAGTGTATATATATATATATATATGTATATATATATATATATATATACATATGTGTGTTTGTGTGTGTGTGTTGTGTGTTGGTGTGTGTATGTATGTATGTTCTTTCTTTTCCTTTCTGTTTATATTGTCGGTATATGAGTTTCACTATTATTTTTTGTTCTGTTTATGTATGGTATTATAGTTAAGGCACTGATTGTATGTATGCTTAAACCAGATAAATTATGACGTGTGTGTGTGTGTGTGTGTGTGTATGTGTGTGTGTGTGTGTGTGTGTGTGTGTGTGTGTGTGTGTGTGTGTGTAAAAATCAAAAGCGTCAAACCAATGCAATGCTATGACTAAATGCATGACTGAACACAAGCGTGAATATTGCTAATTTATTTATTTATAGACATATTAACATAACATACCATAGCATAAATGATGGACTCAGCCAGGATGACATATGTCCATATCAAAAATATAAATGGAAAATGGAAAAGAGGCAAAAAACAAAAACAAATAAATCAATGTGTCAATTTTGTGAGTGTAAACAAGATCATGGTCAGCCGTGTATTTATCAAAATTGATTTAGAAATAAACTTCTGCATCGACTTCAACAACACTGCTGAGTAACAGTAACAATAATAATAATAACAATAATGATAAAATAATAATATTAATTAAGGTAGCTTCATCCATTATATCAGAGCAAAATTTCAAAATTTAATCGACCTAATCTTCAGTAATTCGTAATAACAACATTGGTCATTTCAAATTACTATATATCAAAAAAGTCCGTATTTCCATTATCATATTTTATATTTTCATGCTTTTTTGGAATGTGACGATGATAAAATGAGTTATTTATAATGATATACTTCAAAAAGTCAGAAAAACACCGTTTAATGTAGAAAATCGAGCAGAAATTGACATAAAAAGCAAAAAAATCTTTAGCATAATTTTGATCACACTACTACAAATTTCCCTTGTTATTTAATGAAAGTTGTCGTGTATGTGGTTTGTTAAATTATACTCAAAAATATATTAAATAATTCTAAAAATAGTATTATATTAATATTTAAAATAGTTTAAACATAACTTAAAATATAATATGTTGAGTTGACAGCAAAACAATTGAAAAATCTAGCCAGTTTATCCATGTGCTTGGTTGGCATAAAATACGTATAAAAAATTACAAATAATGACATATGGTTTTTTAATGTATGAATCCATTAGAAATATTGTTATAAAAAAAATTTGAAAGTTTGAAGTTGTTTATTATTCTTAGCCCCTTAGACTCCCTTTACACTCCGGCGCCTAAGGGGACCGCCCCTTCGACCTTCTTCGGTACACTACTGGATTTGAGAAGAATGACTGGAACATTGCGTGTATGTATTATTTTCATTTAACTTTTTTGTCCCCATAATGAAATAGGCTTAGACTTTTTACCTGGTTTTGCATAGCACGTTGATGTGTAGCTGTCACCTTTCAACTTTCTGTTAGCTATATTAGAAATCTCGATTTTTCTAATATTTAATTATTCTGACAAATTTCATTGTACAGAATCAATTTTAAATAAACAATCGAACAATGATGTCTACGCATCTACATCAGCGGTTTTCAATCTTTAAAATATGAATATATAATATCCATATATCCTTGCCTTAAAATGCTTCATCTCTCAAGGTGTGGCGAGACCAAACAACAAGCTTCGATAATAGGTCTAAGTAACTGTAACATTGCAACTCGGATACTGGCGTGTATGTATTATATGCACGAAGTTGTTTCGCAGCTTAAAACCGTACGTGGATCTTCATCCAACAACTTTATTAAAACATAATAAAAGACAATAATTCAGCGACGGGCAGAGTTTAACTAAATGGTCGCAATGCAAACTAATAGTGTAACCATATTTTTGTAGTTTCGTGCCTGGTTTAGGTGAAAAAAATTTCGTAAAAATGTTTAAAATATTTTAGTTGCCAAACTAAAATATTTTAAACAGCACATTTTTTGACTTATGGTTTTTAAACATGATTTATAAACTGAAAAATGCACACGATTGAAGTATTTCATTTTATTAAAGCCAAGTACATTTAAAAAAGCTAATGTTTCTTAAGTCTAAACTGACATCAGAATACCATATAAATATTTCTAATCAGAATATTACTGAATTTACGGTATAGAAATTTTCAACTGTTTTTTTTAATTATAAAAGTCATTTTAAAATAAAATTCATATGTTATCAGCGTATAGCAAGAAAACAGTCAACTAAACTAATAAAAATAGTTATAATTTTCAAAACTATTTGGCAACTATTTTTGTATCTACTTCTTGACGGACAGCGAATCTGAAGCAACATAAACGAAGCAACATAACAAGCCACAAGCATCTATATCATCGCCACATTACAAAAAATCCAACTATAGTGCGTGCTAAGTAAGACCATGTATGTTGGTGTAGAATTAAGATATATGAGTGAGTAAGACATATGACATAAAAGATATGAGTATGACTCTTCGGTCAATTCAAGATACTATATATCGAAAGCATCGGGATTTTCATTGACAAATTTACATTTTCATGCCCAAGAGATGAGTACTGTATGAATCTAAAAAAAAATACCAGCCTTGTTCACTATTCACTATATCAGCGCCACATTCCAAAACAAAATCGAACTCTAGTAAAACGATTTTGGTTTCAGTAAAACGTTAAAAACTAATCGAACGTTTTATGTCAAAAACATAAGGATTTCAATTACCGAATTTTCATTACCACATTTTCATGCTCAGAAGATTGGGTATTTTGCGAATCTAAGAAAAAACTACCGGCTTAATTAATTAAATCAGCGCCACATTCAAAATAAAAATCGAACTATAGTACTTATTCAGTAATAATGACGAATCATCATTATGATGATAACTATTCGCTTGATTCAAGTAACTGTCACTCAGATACGACGGATTTCCATTACCAAATTATATATTTTCATGTTCAAAGAATTGAGTAGTACATTAATTTTGTGTAAAAACTGCCACCTAAATTCACTAGGTACATATACCTGCGCCACATTCCAACAACAATCAAATAATATTCGTCGTCTTCAGAAGTACACAATGATAACTATTTGGACATTTGAAGTTAATATAAAAAACATCGGAATTTCCAGTAGAGAATTACACATTTTCAGGTTCAGGAGTTTAATTACTAGGTGAATATACTAAAAAAAGTTTGTTTTATTTCTTCCACCACCTGGAAACATGCTGTGTATATCCAGTGCACTGAGATTTATATAGTTAAACTTTTAAAAAATACATTTCAACACCCAATAGGCATGACGGAGCGCACACACGTTAGCAACAACCCAGGCCTACTACTAATTGTTGCTTTTGATAAGTCTTTTTAATAACAGAAGTTTCGTGCATATTTATAACCGTAAATTTCCGTTTCAACGTTTTTATCTGAGCTTCTATTAAAATAAAACGCCATTTTAAACAAAATGGGAACATTGCATCGTTCGTTCAGTGTAGCTGGAAAAGGGGTTAGTGAGCATGGCACTGTTCCAGACGATGCTGAGACCCACAGGTAGAAAACCGCTGATTTCTTTACATGTAATGACCATGTTATTAAACAATGAATTGAACTATAAAACTACATTATTTTTGATCGTTGACCAGAAGGCAGTTTTATCATTATATCCAATTTGTTAATACCAAATGTTGGTGGAAAAGATTACGGGTTGCATCTTAACAAAGACAAAACGAAGGTGATGATTACCGGGAAAGGCAAAAACAATGCGGAATTTTAGATAGAATTAGAAAAACTCGAACAAGTAGGCCAGTTTGGGTATCGTGGCAGTTTTATAACCTGTGACAACAACTGTACCAAAGAAATCGACAGAAGGATAGCAATAGCCCAGGGAATGTTCACATCATTGAAGGAAATATGGAAAAGTGGAAATATATCTATAAAAACAAATTTGAGAATGATAGAATCTTGCATTTTTCCGAGCTTGCTCTTTGCATGTGAGACATGGGCAATAAAGAAAAGAGACAAAGACAGACTGGAAGCATTTAAGATGAAGTGTTACCGAAATTTGTTGGGAATCGGTTAGAGGCAGAAAGTAAAGAACGAAACCATCAGAAATCAACTTTGAAGACAAAAAAGTGTATATGACAAAGTCAGGAAAAAAAATTGGGATTTTGTGATCACATTTGTAGAATGAGGGAAGACAGATTGATTAAGATGGTACTTATGAGGAAAAGAGATTGGAAGAAAAAAGTTGGTAGACCTGCAAAGAAATGGATAGATGACATTACTGAATGGACTAGTGTTGGTATTCTGAATTCAATAAAACTGGCCAAAGATAGAAAAGGTTTTTGGAAAGAAAAAAAGAAAAAATAAATGTAAAAAGCATGCTTATAGATGTACACTATCGGCCTCGACGGTCCCCCGATAGACAAAGGAGGATCATTGAGTGATAGATTGTTAATACCAACTGTTATTCATATCCTAGCTGGTTGGAAAGTGAAGACTCCACAGAATTTATAGCTTAAGTGTAGCGTCACTGTGCTTTTGTATCCATTAAACTGAATAAAATTGAAAAAACGTAGTGGGACAATTTCGATGACAAAACCTTCAAGCTTGATTGCATATATTTGCTTTATTCATATATTACAATTTGTATTTTTTTTGCTTACGTTAAAAACAGTTGACATGCTAAGACATGCAAACCTGCAACCTGGAAAAGAAATAATTTATTAATCTGAATTTTTTTTAAATTATCAAACATTTTGTCAGGCCATATTTTTTAAATTTATTAACTAAATTACATTTTTTTGCCAGTTTAAACATTTTAGCGCCATTAACAGTTCTCACTTGTCTGGCTTAATCTTTCACACAGCGCCACCTATATCAGTTAATTGTCATTCCCGGTATCTTCATATTTTGTACGAAGAAAGGGCGAAGAATATTGTTTTAATAATAGTCGAAAGGATAAATCTCCATTTAACGTGAGGAAATTCTTTTGTCATCTTTTACCTTTGTGAAAGACTTTAAAATTGTATTAATTGTGTGTTAATAAAAGCCGATTAGTGCTGTCGTTGTGTTTGTTGATGTGTAAGTGGGTTGTTGATGTTTGTTTACTACCATTTATTTACCTACCTCAATCTCTCTCTCGATGGTTCCACTAATTTCTGAAACAAACCATTCCTAGATTTCTTTTATTATACTTTCTACGGATTTGTCGTGTCAAATCAGGTTTTATGTTTTACGTGTTGTATTTAAATTAAAATGTCATATTGTCAAAATCACTGCAATGTTGTTTATACGGCTGCTTCTTTTGCTGTGATATTCTTACTTTGCTATACTTTACTATATTACTGATTTTAAATTCAATTACTAACTTATAATATTCAGAAGAGGCTGGAATGTGAGGAAGTTTTAAAGAACTTTTATATGGCCATCCAGAAATATAAAAAAAACACAAAAAAATATAATATGACTAAAACTTAACTTAATTAATTTAAAAGAGGTTAAAAAGATAATTTTCAGCAAAACCAATTTAATTTTAATTGCGAATATCTATTTGAAAAGCAAAAAACGATTTTAAATTAACAAGACAATAATCAATAAGATGTGAAAAATAAAAAAAAAGAAACTAATAAAATAAACAGTCGAAATATAAATAGGAAAATATAAAATAAACAAAGAAACATACAACTCTAGCTAGCATATGCATTTGTAAATAAATACTTATCATACACAATTGCACACATCCAGCGTGGCATTAGTAGTAATTTGAGTAGAGGTAGTAATGAGTGAAGAATGATTTTGTTTTGTTAAAATGAATGTTACTAACAGTCAGATTATAGTTAATTAATAAAAAATTATACCAAATAAAGTGATGGCTTTATTTTCACAGATCCAATATGACAACAAATATGCAAGAAGAATTACCTGAGGTGAATTTCACATGTGATTTTATTACATCAAATGTTTAATTGAAATGTCTATATATTCCTCTATTTCCATTAATTATAAACTAATATTTTCAATTTTTGTTTGATGCCATTTGCAGTGCCCATTGTGCATGGAGGCTTTTGAAGTGGATGATTTGAGTTTTATCCCTTGCACTTGTGGCTATCAGGTTGCTTATTCTTGCTAGTTAAAATTTTTTGTTGTCTAGATGTAAAATAAGTTGAATTATTTTAATGCCACACCTTAGATATGTAGATTTTGCTGGCATAGGATAAGAACGAATGAAAGTGGCTTATGTCCTGCTTGCAGAAAGGTATTATGTACATTTATTATTCATTTCAATCAATCCTCGTTTATAGTCTCCATCCATTGTGGATCGGACTATTTATTATTCATTTGTATTTTTCGTATTTTTACGTGCTTTCTGTTAAAATGGTAATTTGCTGCTTATTTTAGGCTGGAAATTGTTTTGTGGTTGCTGGTGTAAGTTCGTTTATTAAATTACTAAGATTTTAGATAGTGAGATGAGTTTTAGGAATGTATGTATTTTTCTCATTTTAAAAAATTATGTATAAAAATAAGTGTTATAATGTTATATTGCTTCTTCTTCTTCTTCTTCTTCTTCTATCTTTGAAAACTCCATAAGTCTACCAAGAGATGTTTTCACAGTTAGTATCTGGGGCTAGGCTAAAAATTTGGAAAGTTGTTTCCCAGTTTTTACAAATTATCTTTTTTTAAAATTTATTCTGAATGAAATACAGTGTAGCTTTATGATGAAATGCCAGTAATTTTTATCCAGGCTTATTTGCAGAGATTTTTAAAAATTATCTTCAATTTGAACAAAAATATAATACAAAGAATCATCGAAAAGGAATAATAAAAAAAAGTTATGGCTTTACTTCAAGGATTAATTTAAAAAGAAAAATGATTTTTTATTTTAAAACGGGGTCAAAAAAGCAGTTACTTTGTTATTCCAGTAGCCAAAATATGTCACGATATACATTTGAAAACATCTGCCAGAAATGTAAACCTGGATTAAAATGTACAAATATTTGCTCCATTTAATTTCACAATAATTTTGCACATATTGTAAACTTTTTTTTTTGCTGATTATTTTTTTTATTATGATATAAAAATTTGTAATTTCAAATATTATTAAACTAATTGATTTGTTCAATTGTTAGTTTATAGAATCATGGTTTTATTTTCTATGTATATTCATTTTTGTTTTAATATTTATTTTCTTCATTTTATAATATTGTCTTGCATGTTGTATTAAATTCTGTTTCAGATTTTGGTTTTTTCATTTAATATTAAAAAATTTACTTGACATGCGTGAAAAATTGTAATGCGAAATGCTTGTTTAAACTTTAAGTTTTGTCAAAAAGTTGTGTTATTCAGTACATAGCTCTTCATAAATCATGATGAACAAATATTATTGTTCATATTCGGTTCACTTGTGAAGTTGTTTCATCATATTTTTTTATTTGGATATTTTAGTTCACTAATGATATCGTGTGAAAAATAAATTACTAGGAAGGAATTGTTAACTTTATCTCCATTCATTCAAAAGTTTTTACATTGTAGGCATGGTAATAGTTTCACAATTTTTACTAATCGATGAATGATGCCAGATTTAGTCATATAACTTTTTTGTTACTTGTTAATTAAGTTTTAAGTTATTTCATAAAATATGCACTTTTCATTTTTCTTGCCTAGTTTTTGAAATTTTTTATTTTGAGCAATTGTTATTTTGTGTCCTTAAATCTAACTTTCAAAAACATAGAATAGCTGTTAAATGATCTAAAGCAAAGGCATATTGAAGAGCAAAGAAATAACCCCAGTGTTTTATGAAAATTATCAATAAATTTAAAAAAATAATTTTTTGGGTTTCTTTATTCTTGTTCAGTTTTTTAGTATTTTATTTTTTTTAAATAAAAAGTAGCTATGCATAATTGAATCAATTTTATAAATGCACGGACCTCATCCTAAGAGAAATTATAATTACATAACATGAAATGTTCTATTCTCTTTCAAATACTCCTGTCATGTAAAAGATTAAATTCTGGTTTGCTAGACTGCTTTTCCACTCTGCTGTGAAATAAGTTCAAAACATT
This sequence comes from Helobdella robusta, assembly GCF_000326865.2. Lineage (NCBI taxonomy): Eukaryota > Metazoa > Annelida > Clitellata > Rhynchobdellida > Glossiphoniidae > Helobdella > Helobdella robusta. Next base: position 2,219,593 of record NW_008704084.1, on the reverse strand, counting down.
TTTATTCCTATCTCAGCTATTTAAACACCCATGAAAACGCATCCATAATTAATGATTTGATGTTATGGTTTCTTGTTTATGATAAAATTTATATAATATACTGTAAAGCAAAGTTATATCCCACAAACTGGAGCTGGTCTGCGTGCCAACAACTAACGATCTCAATAACTACCACCAGAGTTAATATTGAAGTAAATGGGCAAATTTCATATATTCAAGTTCAACCAAACCTGTCAGAACAATTTCAAGATGTTCACTTTTGAAGGAAACCTATTTTAAAAATATATTTCCTCTTAAAACAAACTTTATACTTTGAAAGAAAGATAGATGGCCACATTGGCTGATAAAGTTGAGCTGATGTTGGATATTTCAAAATTATTAAATAAATCAAAATTAAATTAACTAAAACTCCATAAACGATATAACTTTTCTGTCTGATTGTTGTCAGCTTCACTCTCTGACAAGGGGTAGGTAATCCACAAATAGATTTAACCTGAATTAGATATCCTTTCATTGCTTCTTAAGATTACTTGAATGTTGTTGTATTAGAAGGGAAACCTTTACAATTTACTAACGACCAAGGACTGATGATGCACTTTAGTTATCCTTTATAGCTGCTTTGTGTAAGTTCGGAATATGATCCCACTAGTATAGCGATTATTCATGTAATGGTTAGTTTTTCACGTAGTAGTAGTAATAGTAGTAACAGTAGTAAAAGGAAACAGTAAAAATAAAACAGTAGTTATTTTCACACTTCAGTGCTTTTGCGTCCTGGTGAGCCAGGTTTTTGGCTTTCTCAGGTTTACATGATGGGTCATATTTATAATATCAAATCTCATTGCAGTCCAGGTTTATGATAATAATAATAATGTCATTTTATATAGCGCCATGGCAAGCGACTGAGGCGCATTATCATTATTACAACAAACACACGGTGCATAAATACACGTGAATCAACGCATCACACACTTTTGCATGTGATAGGCGGGGATCTTTTTGCATTCGAACCCGGACACTGCATCAACAATGCCAGGCACCTTAGCCATTACACCATCGCGCCGTCCAAATATGTTTATGGCGAAATATTACCAGTCATTCATTGCATGATGAATTGAATCAATAGTTTATAATAAAATAACTTGTATCATTTTTTTCAAATTCAACCAGCCTTACCCTGAAGATCCAGCACAATTCAAACCACTGACAGAAGATGAGTAAGTAAATGTTATTTTTCGTCAAAAATAACGCAAATACCAATTCCATTTTAAAATATTCGTATTTTAAGTATTTCAGTTCTCAACTTTCAAAACGTCACAATTGAAACCTTTTTGTTTCATTTGTGGTTTCTCGAAATTTATTGATTGTGCATTTGAAATGTCAAATTTTCAGAATACACAACATCAAGCGGGACAGGAGACAAAAAGAATCTCAAAGAAAACAGAAATCAGCTGAGAATAGAAAACATCTGGCTAATGTCAGGTACACATCCACATAACTTTTTTTATTTCCAACTTTTATTTGGCAACAGCGCAGAAAGTCAAGATAGAAAGAAGTATGTGCAGACAACCTTATCTAAATTGTGCAACATAAATGAAAAACAAATAACCTCAATATGAATGATTATTTATCGACAGGGTCGTACAGAAGAATCTGGTGTTCGTTGTGGGTCTTTCCCAAAGACTGGCTGACGCTGAAGTTTTGAAAAGGCACGAGTACTTTGGTAAGTTTGGAAAAATACACAAAGTAGTCATCAACCAAAGTACTTCTTACATTGGATCTCAGGTCTTTTTACTGCTTCTTTCCAAGAATTGTTTCCATTACCATTGTTCTTTTTAATTAGTTTTGCTGCTGGTTTTTCAATATTTTATCACTTTTCAGCAATGCTCAACAGCATTATCTGCCTCAATTTAAGTTGCATCAACAGACGCCTAGTTTATCTATAAACTAAGAGTCTGTGTCTCGTTATTATTTTGAAATGATACGATTCGATACGATATCGTCTTTTTGTCTCGAATGATATGAGACGATTGAGACGCCGTCAAAAATAACGCAAAATACCAATACAATAACGATACAGTATAGAGATCTCGATTCAAAATTTTGAAAACCGATGCTTGTTTACCGCAGTATAATATTTGGTGTGTGTCAAAAAATAAACGCTGGACCGGAACTTTTTAGAAATATTAAAATATGTATCGAACATCAAATCAAAACAGCACATTTTTCACATGCAGTCAGCATGCGCGGAATCAAAAACCTAATGGAATTAAAACACATGAGATATCTATGTGCATACTTGTATACACCCCTGTGTGTACGCGTTTACTCATTGTACATTTATTTGTTCACATGTGAACATTTATGCAAACGCATGCTTATATTATTAATTACTGAACAATGGACGTTTTGTATATATGCAAAATGATTTGAAGCGTGAAGAGTTACAATTGTATCGGCTTGGACCATCTGATTTATCATGATTATTTTGACTACTTTTAAATCACCAGACACTAACACCTAGCACAATCATTGAGAACTTTGTTTTTCGAAATGTGTTAACATGTGTGCTGCTTGCATGATTGCACATGTTTTCATTTTTAAACGCTTTAAAACTCACGACCGATCGACGAACAATGAACGTCATCAGGGTCCGAGCGCAAGTGCTTACGTCACATACCTACGGCCTGAGGATGCGCTCCATGCCATTCTTGTCGTCAACAACCTACAAGTTGACAACAGAACATTAAAAGCCTCCCTCGGTACAACCAAATATTGCAGCCACTTTCTCAAAGGCACACAGTGCACCAAAACTGTTCGTTGCTTTTATTTCTTTCCTGGGAATTTATTAAAATTTTTAATTATCAATTAATTTGATTGATGCATTGGTGAGGTATCGATTTCTTGATCATTGTATTAACTGACTGATTGGTATACAGATTGATCGATTGATTTGTTGATTGAAGCATTGGTTGATTGAAACACTGATTGTTTTATTGGTTGATTGAAGCATTAGTTGCTGCATTGGTTGAATGTCAAACAGGACTGCATGTACCTTCATGATCTCGGAGATGAGGCAGCCAGTTTCTCAAAGGAAGACATACAACAAGGGTCTGACTTCTTATGATCTCTGTTGATCTGTTCTGTTGATTCATCTAGCTATAATTTTCAATTTATCATTGTTCAGCTAACTCTGAAGAATTTTTTTTAACATTCAACTGCAGGAAGCATTTACAATATGAACAGAAATTAATTGAGCAATATTCTCAAAACCCTCCCGCGACGGAAAGCATAAGGATATCGAATAGGTTGATTTTTGTTCATTGTCGTTCACAGTTGATGTTTTTATGCTGTAACTAGGTTGCTGATTAGTGTGAGCCCACGTGAGCAAATTATTTTGAGTGCTTGAAATGTCTGAAGACCTTTTGGAATGGTGGGACTGCTGTGAAGAGTTATATTGAGAGAGAGTGGGGTGAAGGTGCCACCTAGTATTTCTACTCACAAACATAAGTAGAACGATTGAAAGTGTCTAAAGCTTTGGAAAAATTTAGAATGAATTTATTAAAGGGTGTTGGCATCAAACCTGTATAAGTTTAAGTGCAATTGGGACGTTAGTTTTCCAGATGTAATAAGCCTTTGTTGTGCTGATTTGGATGATGATAACGAAGCAACGACAACTATTTGGTGAGAAGCGTTTCTAACAGCAGTAGTCAAATTAGTTGAAGAGGAGCTGCCACTGCAAGTTGCTTGCTGACATTTCTCTTTCACTGCTCTTTTCGTCATTTGTGGTTACTGCATGTAGTGAATACAAACGAACTGCACATATTCATTGGAGGTCGTGTCCAAGGTGTGTTGGTTGGCCCGCAGTAATTATAAAGGATGAAACCTAATTACTATTACGCTTTCAGTTCTACACGTTGTTTAACTTAATTTAAATCGACATTTATGTTTAATAGCAGGGCAAACTCTTTTATGCCTAATAGAAATACAGCCTTGCTTGATGATGGTAATAAATAAAACTTGAGTGCATCTATGTAAATTATTAGTTAGCGTGGTGATATTTTTGTTTCACTGCTCTTTTTTGTCAACTGTTGGTTACTAAGCCCAGATTTAATTTATTTGTATCTGACACTTTTTAATGTTTGAAAAACGATTAATTTTAGGAGTTAACATGTGGGCATGAATCAATCATTGATTTGTATTTTCAGTGTAATAAATCACAACCAATGAACATAGATCAATTATATTGTTGATTTGAATATTTTTAATCTAGCAAATCAAAAAGTCCCAGCCCAAGCTCAAGTGATCAGACATCTCCGAGTCGTCTGACGATATTTTCTCCTGACGTCGCAGACTTATCACTTATCCATAAATCCTCTTCGTGTACTGAGACACCTGACACAAATACAACAACATCACCACTAACAACAACTTCAACTACGGCAACATCAACTACAGCATCATCAACAACTTCAAATGTAAACGCCCATGTTCATAATGGATTACTTGACAACATCGATTACATTGAGAACAGCAACAGAATCCAGTTGCTCGATGACTTAGCAAACTCAACCACATCAACATCAACAACAGCATCTTCCATCGTAGAAACACAAGTGAAATCATATACAACAGCAAACAACAACACAGCGAGCGAGGCAGTTGAACCTACAACAACAACAACAACATCAGACGAACAACCACAGCAACATGGTTTCCTACTTTCAAATGTTGACTCCTCATCACCAACAAATGGTATTACCGACAATTCATTGATTATTTTTTCATTTTATTCATTGATGCTTGTTAAGGCTTGTTCTGTGAAGTTGTTGTATGTTACATTTCAAGTGGGGCTTCAAATGAATGACTCTAACCTCGAAATGAGCATTTAGATCCACATGCCTCGTCCTTGCCTAATTAAATTATTCAATAACAGGTCATAAAAAGAAATAAATTTATTATAAGGATAATAATTTTAAAATTAAATAATTGATTTTTGTTATCCTTTGTTCAATGGACCAAATAGAAAATGCGAACACTTTAGATGGTGATCCAAATTGCAAGGATGATAATGAAGATGAGGATAGTGATGACGACAACGAAGATGATTTAGGTACGCTATGTTTCCATTTACGTATTCCATTCACTAATAAATGAGATGAGCTGCATGCATAGTAATATTATTATCAGAAAATAATTATGTAGCATATTCTTGATGATAATTGAACACTCACTGAACAGGGTTTGACCCATGGGATGTCTGCTCGAAAGGGCTGGCTGACATGATGGAAAAGGAGAAGATGCTTCAAAACTTGAACATTTTTGATAGAACGCACATGCCTGCAGTCAACAAGATGAATGCCATGAACCAGAATGCACTCACTGCAACACAGGCAATCCCAAATAATTACAATCATCACAATGCTTCTCTCTTTAATTCATTCCAAACGTCAACACAGCAACCTTCTTATGCACAGCAGCCGCATCAGCAACAGCAGCAACTTCATTGGGGCACGATCAACGGAAAATCTTTCTATCAGAGTAAGTTTCAATTCAATTATTACCTAGTGTCTTTTGCCTCAGTTTCAAAATGTGTCTTTTGTTTTATTTGTTATATGGCTTTGGTTCTAAATTGCAGATTTTCAATTTATTCTTGGCTCATTATCAATGTTTTGTGATGGTTCTTCAATCATTATTTGGCATTTAATTCATTAACTGTTTTGTAATGCGTGATTCTTTTTTACGTTTACACCGTTATATGCACAATATTGCTAACTAAACCACAAAAATTTTTATAAATGCAAAATTTATTGTAAATTTTTTTGCGCATACTAAAATTTGAAATTTAAACTTGCTAGACTTATGTGCACTGTCATTGAGCTCTTTATGATAAAACATTTGCGTAATAATTTTTTTTATTAATGAACATTAACAAATGAAATTGTAGTAGTGACACTGTTTCCCTACTATTCAGTTCGACACAACAGCAGTGGCAGCAAACTTATCGACTTCATGTCCTCAAGCAAGTCCTACAACAATGACGATTCAGTGTTAAATTCTGAATGTGCTGTGAGTCAGGTTTTTGTAACTTAATTTATGTACAGTCGGACCTCCTTATAACGAACTTTTATACAACGAAAATCTCTATATAACAAATTTTTTGTTTAATTTTTATATTTAATAAAAGTTTATTCCAAAACGTTACTTGCAATAAGCAAACCTTAGCAAAAACTCCATGTGTCATTACAAACTAGCTGCATTTTTGATCTTTCTCGCTTAACAACTGTTGATGCTTGTCTCTATATTACATTGACGACTTGTCTCACATAACTTGAGTCCCGATTAGTCCAAGTATCTTAGTTGCGGACTAGATTTTTTAACCGTTTTGTAAGCCGTTTGCAAGCAGAAGAAAATAAATAAATAATTTTTCTCTTTTAAAAAATTCGAATTTAAGATATGAAAAATTTAAAAACATTTTCAAATTTATTATAACGCGCGAAAACGGCATAGACCGTGGACGAACAATTTAAGTCTCTTTGTCAAACATTTTAACTGTAGACATTAGAACATCGTTTTTTTTTTGTTGGCACTGGATAAATTTCTGGGAAGTATATGTAAAGTTTGTAGATGTGCAGGTCTGTATGCTACACAATCTGGTCATTATTATTAAATAAACATCTGAAACCATGAAAACCATTGTTACTCATGATGAATAGACAGATCTTGTAGTTTTGTCATAATATAATATTTAAAAAATTTTTCTAAAAAGGATTGGCAAGACAACTTGAAGGCACTCCTACCAAACATAAACATCAGCTTCTCTCCATCACAAACGTCAGCTGCTGGTACACTCCAACAACAGCAGCAGCAAATGAGGAGGAACCATGTACACGCAGGTGGCATCACAATACATCCAGCACAAAATGGTTTCAATTCATATCATAACTTGCTGCACTCTCAAGACAATACAGGTCTGCATCATTCATTCCGCTTTAGTAAAATTATTTTTTTCCTTATAATGATGATGGTGATGAAACGTGCAGTAGGTAGGGCAATCTGATCCGATGGCTACAAAATATTCTTTTTTTTTCAAAAACACATTAAAACATTCACGCTCTTATTCTGTTTCTTTTTTTTTTATCTCTGAATTTTCTAAAATAACTAGGGATGGTTTGATGTCGTAAAATCAATTCACTTTCAATTTTGCTTATTTTAAGGTAGAATAATTTCGATTTTTTTCAAATAAAAGTCCACCCGGTAATAATTTCCATCTTACATCCCATTTTATTGGCACATTTTTACAATTAAAATGTTAATAACATGTTGAAATAAGCTTTCAAACAAAATTACCCGCCTCGCGTGTTATGACGCATGTTCGGGTTTGTGTCCGTTTCGCCGGTCATTTATGATCTGACCAGGTTTGGAGAAAATTTTACTAGGCAGGCACAAGCATAGCAGGAAGTGCCTGATACTTTCTAGCCACTTTAGTTATTTTTGGGAAGCACGACGCACCGTAGGCCCACCTCTTACAAACAGATTGTAATGGTGTTTTTTGCTTTAAAAAAAGTTGATTTCAATTGTTGGTAATATTAACTTAAATGAAACTACCATGCAAAAAATTGTTAGAAAATTGAAATCAAATAAAACTTTTGGTAGTTGTAGTAATTGTAAATAACTTGGTCAATAAAATATAAGCAAAAATTTAGAGCATGAAACAAAAATTACATTGAGATAAGAAACAATGATTAATTTTAAATGACATCAAACAAACAAATAAATAAATAAATGCAGACTGGTTAAACAGTGGAGGCAGCATGTTGAACACAAATCAGAGCATCACATCAGACCCTGCCATCATCAGCACCGGGGTTGTTACAGATGGTTCGTTCTTCTTTGCCTGTGTGCTTGTCTTCATTTGTCTATTCATTCAAATAACACAAACAGCTACCCCACTACTCATTCATCGGTTAATACCATTTCACCGTTAATCCACTCGATCACCATTTTTATTTTACTACATCAACGGATGCCACAATCTCCTGATCAATTAATTAATTAGCGCCGTTATGTTAACAGTAAATGTACATTTTTAATATAGGCTATCATTGATAAAATTTATTTTTGAATGTTGGTGAATGCATCATCATCATCATGCAGGCATGTCTATTCCCAGATGGATGGACCAGTACAGCGACCTGGCTGCTGATGCATCGTGCCACATCCAACACCACAACCATCTTCAGTACCGACAGCAGAACAATCATTACCACAATTATGGAATGCACACTGAACCGCAATCGAGTTCAAGTTGGGTGCAGCAGCATACATCCAGGTACCCTCCACCTGGCTTTGCATCGAGCAGGCAACACACTGAAGCAGCATCTGAACATCGTCTACCAGCCATCTAACCAACATCGTGGTCCTCATCATTTTTTAAATTAACCATTAATATTCTATCAATTTAATGTTGGTATATTTTTCGTTGCATTTTTCATTTTATGTTTGTGCTATTTGATAGTTTTGTTTATCTCTGTCCTCTTATGGATTATTTGAAGTGGATTTAAAGGGCAATGGTAAACTCTTTGCTAGGTTCTCACAGATGCTGTCTATTTTAACCTGAGGCTTTACTGAGTAATCTGCTTCATGTTTATGCCGCGTTATTTTCCGTTCTGATTTTCAGTTTAAATAGTAAAAATAGTGATCTGCTGTCAGATGAATATTGAATAATGGTCTCTGGTTATTAAATGCTTCCATCAGTGCGTTCTCTAAACTATTCATAGTAAAATTTCTTAACAATTGTGACTGAATAAAAATAGAATTATTTTCAATTATGCAGGTGTGTGAAGAAAATTGATCAAAACGTCAGAACATACCAAGATTTCAATTCAACATAATTATGAAAATAAAAAATCTTCAATTTTTCTTTTTTAAATAGAAATAAAATGTATGTTTTTTAAATGTTTTACTTTTTGATCGTGAAATTTGTATCCTAACTAGTCGCCTTTTTTAATCGAGATTGGGTGGACAAGTAGTACTTAAGTGGCGGTCGTAAGGTCGGCGCCGACTGGCAGACATCCAGCGTGATGTTTCAATAAGGAAACGATTGGCGTTGTGGTGATATCTTTCAGGTGTGTTCGATGACTCGCTCTAAGGTTGTTAGCTTAACGCCAATGGCGTTCACGTTTTTGCGGCTTTCCAATGTTCCGTTTTGGTTATTGGTAATTTTTAATGAGTTGGGCTTTTAAGTATATTGCAACTTCCTGACAATATTGGGAGAGCTAGTTGTTTCTGATCGCCACCATGTGGCCTCCCAGTTCTTGCTCTTCAAGTTTCGTGATTGATCTACGTGGTTTGTATTTCCAATTTTAAGTCCTAAGGGTTTAACTAGTTTTTTCGAAACTGATAATCTCCAGGGTCGTACGCAATCTATCGCGTCATGGCATTTCACACAAGTGTTGCTCTACCGTATTGTTTCCATTAGAAATAAATTCTACTTGGAAATTAGTGAGAACAGTGTCGTCGCTGTACCCCTAATCGCTGCACCCCTAATAAGTGCAGGTTAAAAATATATTTATTTAATTTGAACTGTTGACGCGGTCGGCGCTAATGAGTTGGGAATATATTTCAATTTTGCTATAAAATTTTTTCTTTAAAAATAATGTTGCAAAAACGCGGCAGTAGTCCAATGTATTTTTTTTTATAATTTTTTTGTACAATACAGTGAAAACAAAGAATGCAAAATTGTGTTGCATCACATATGATTCAGTTTGTGAAAAGGAGGAAGGTATTAATTGATTTAGTAGTCTTTAACGCTGTGGAATGGTAACTCTGCAGTCACGGTGTCTAACTGGGAGGGAATTGGGCCACTGAACAGCGCAGATATTCAGGAAAAGAAGAAAGAATTCCACGACCAAAGCTCATTGCAAATTACAACAAATATGGGAGTGGTAGACAGTGTGTGACCATAAACAGGAAAAATATAGAAGGATAAAATGGTTGTGGGCAATTTTCACCAAATTCATTGACATAGCAAAGTCTAATATGCTTGGAGATTATGTCGTAATCTAATTGATCAAAAAGTTTATTTGCTGAGTTTTTAAAGAAATTTAGCTATTTCGCTTCTTGCAGCTTGTGATGAACTAATACTATTAGTCCATGATAAAGTTGTAAGTTTAACACACCTAATTGCTCTAGGACGGCCATCTTCTATCCAAATATTGTCTTTGAATGAACAGAAAAAGGAAAAACTGGACACATTCTTCAGACAAATTCAGAAAATAAAGAAGTAGATGTTAGAACATTGTCACAGTCAGACTGCTCCAGTTCATACAAAATGTTATGACAATTGTCATAAAAATCTTTTATAAATGTTTTGCCTTAAAGTACTACTGTTGCGTTTTTGAAACATTTTATACAGCTTCACATAATAAAATATTTTCTAAATTTAGTTCTTTTCTTCTAACTAGGTAAATCAGTTGTTCTAAATTAAATTTAGTTACTCTGCGCTCAGCAGAAATATGTCTGGCCCGTAATGTAATGGGTTAAAACGTATTGTGCAGTTTTTTCTAATTTCTTTTTAGTTTTTTTACATAGAATTTTTTTTGAAAGGGACTTGTACTTTGGTTAATGTTGTATATTTATATTGTTGTATGCTGGTGTATATTGTTGCGGTTGCGTTTGATGATGAGAACACCGAACCAGAAGAGCGGTGAGCGGGAGAAGAAAAGAATAGTATTCGTTTGGATAGGCTGGACACGTTTCAAATTTATATTTGAAATTCAAGCGTAACAAGAGCTTATTTGACACATATTTGTTTTACAAATACTTTGACGAACCAGAAGAGCAGTGAGCCAGAGAAGAAAAGAATAGTATTCGTTTGGATAGGCTGGACACGGTTTTCGTCCCTACCGGGGACTCATCAGCAGCCCGAATACCTGTCAGATTAGTTATCGCAGTTTCTTATAAAGCCCGCACAAATCAACTCCTTATTTCGTGGTGTTTTATTTATTAGTCTTTTTAATCGCTAGGATTTTTAAACCGACAATATGTTGATGCTGCGTGTTTGTTGATGTTGTATCTTAATTTTGTGTGTTTGTTGTATATTTCTGTCGTCATATCATACCTCATGCTTGATTTGATTATTTGGCTACTGATATAAAGACTAAATTACAAAACATAATTTTTTTTAAGCAAACGATTCACGATGGAATAATTTTCATGAAAAAAATAATTAATTTACATAGTTTAAATATTCAAAAAATGATTTATAAATTTTTTAAAAGATAGAATAGTTTCTGATTTAAATAAACACGGTTATAACTTCTGATGTCTGAAGATTTCACCATATTATTGATCCGTACTTGAAGAGTAGTCAACCAAGTTGTTCAATGTGCTTCTTTTGCCGCTGAAACAAGTTAAGAAGGCATTTAATGATGACACCAACAATATAATAATAATAATAATAATAATAAATTTTTGTTATTGTTGTAGTTATTATTAATACTACTATTTTGATCACAGTAAAAACAGTCATAATAAATAGAGCACTGAATCATGAACTGACTGTTTGTAGGGGTTGAAACCACTACTCCTCATGTTGTACTTCATGCCATGTCTCGCTTCCAGTTCTGCCAATCTCAGATCAGCTAGAGTCCTGCGAGGTCTGAAAAGTAACATGAAACACGCAACATAGCAACACGCGATATATAGCAACATGAACATGCAACTTAGCAGTGTGTAACATTACAACATACAATGTGATGCAATGTGACATAATGTGAAAGGCGTTAAATTGGACTGGATTTCATTCATAGTGATGTGATTTAAAGTGATGTAATAATATAAACGTCATAATATGTTAAGTGATGATAAAATGGTCTATCACACTTCTAAAGTTCAGAGGAATCAACAATACGCAAACAGCGAGTATGACTCCGTGCTACATGACGCATCACATAATGCGTGTGATATGTAGAGATCTTTTTGTCATGTTAGAACCCGGTCACTGCGTAACAGGTCATCAGGCGACCTTAACCACTTGGCCATCACGTCGCCCATGAGGTTGCATGATGTCATGAAATGTAATTTGATGTAAAGTGGGGCAATATGGTAGTGGTACCATGTAACGTCGGATACATTGAAATGTGATGCATCCAAATACATCGGAGTAGTGTAATATTGTAATGAAATATAATTACAGTCGCGATAAAATCATAAGCCCATGTAAAAATTAAAAGATTAATTACGAATAATTATGTTACTTGAAAGAATTTTCCATAATATAAAAAGAATTAAATAGTATTAATCACTGAAATGTGAATAGTGAATAACTGTTATAGACAAAACTATTAACCATTAAAAATATCCACACAACTACGAATGCAACTACAAACAAAAATTCAAAAACGCACCACTTAAATCAAGAGCACCCAAACCAAACATCCATCCAATCAACCTCAAGATCACACAAGACAAAAACACAGAACCCTGAAAATCGAACATTCATAGCGTACCTTATTGACCCAGTTTTAAATAATAAAACACCATTACGAAATGTAATGCAACGTGATGTGATGTTTTATGATTTCATACCACGTGATATGGTAAGAAAAATCTATATAAGCCCTTATATATATATATATGTTGGTAATAGACCATAATTTTTACAATATTCTATAAATTCTACCGAATGTTTGGCGTTGATATGTTTGTAGTTCGTTTTTTCGATTTTTCTCACTAAAGTTTTTTGGTGCTTAACCAACAACGAAAACAAAGAAGTAATAAAAACTAGCATCGTAAATAGTGACAAAGAAGAATATGATGCTATCGATGAAGAAAAGGAGACCAAAGAAGATGACCAGCCATTAAAGAAACCTGACATCTAATTCGCATCAAAGTTCAATTTTACAACACCAAAGTTAATTTTTACAACGTCAAAGTTCATCTTGAGAAAGTCAATATTTCCCTATATATACAGCAAGAAGCACTGATGATGATTCATTCGGAATCGAAATATGGCCTTATTTGCAGCATGAATTCGAAAAATAAGTTTATTTTGAATTTAAATAAATTAAACGTTCACCAAAAACTTTAGTGAGAAAAATCGAAAAAAACGAACTACAAACATATTAACGCCAAACATTCGGTAGAATTTATAGAATATTGTAAAAATTATGGTCTATTACCAACATATATATATATATATATATATATATATATATATATATATATATATCATGGTGTCAAATTGACTAAACTTAAAAGTCATTTTTCATCACTGCAAGCTGAAGTGCATTTTTACAAAATAATTCAGAATGATTTAAAAACTTACAGAACAAATTTGAAGACATAATATATTATCAATATAACACGAGAACTTGTTTATTAAATGTTAATAATGTTAAACAAGCAGCGGAAAAGAAAATGCACAAACTAGTAAATGTTTGATAACCAAATGCTTGCTCAGGTTAAGAAGTTAATTACACCCGAAATCAACTAAAACCAACCATTTTTAAACATCAACGACATACTAAATGATATCAAACAAACAAATTTTTAGTCTAAAACATATGTAAACATTTTGCAGTCGTTTTTACATCTGAAGAGTGGAACTACTGTTAATGAAATGTCTCATGAATTATATTTCTAATTCTTAAATTATTAAAAATGAATGGTTATGAACATCCGTGGAAGGTGAATAAATTAACTTTATTATGCTACTTCAGCGAACCTGCCATTGAGGGAGGCTGAATTTTGTTTCATTCTGACGTTTATTTAATTGAATGCTTTGCAGATGTTAGGCGTCCATTTAAATTCTTTGTTCTCTGGCAAAAAAGAAATGCTGATAGTGTGCATTTCATTTTTCATTTTAAAAGACACAAATTTTATTTATTTTTAATGCAAATGGCACAAACTGCATTACAAATTGAAGTTTAATAACATAATCCAAATATTTTTTCGTTTAAACTTTAATACATTAATATTAAAGGATATTCGTTTATAATTTAAAATACTTTTACTTCATTTACTCTTGTGATCGTGCGCTATTTTTTGTCTCTGTCACTCGTTTCATGTCATTCATTATGTAACAACAACTCATTATGTACAAATCATCTACGGAGAATTAATTGTTTGTGTCTTTGTGTTCATGTCATATTTGAATTTATATATTTCTTGAAAAGTTTATGGCTTTTAACTGCTCTATCAATTTATATAAGATGACCCAGTGTTACTCAAGAATCTGCACTCAGAAAATCATACTACTTATGTATATAGTTAGAAGTATTTAAACTGGAATTATATATTGTGTATTTATGTGATTTTATCGAATTGTTGTCCTATTGCTATTTGTCATGAAAACTATCTTGTGAAGATTTTACAGACATTCTACTTAAAATATAAATATTTTTCAACAATTTTCTTTTCAGCTTGCATTTCTTACCTGTAGAAGTTTCTTACCTCTCGGATGATATGTGTGATTTCATAACAAAACATTTTCTGAGTAATCTAGGGCGGCATGTAAATGATCATTCAAGAATATGTTACAAAACCCGAGGACAAAATTTCAAATTTGTAATATCTAGCCGACAAGAAAAACACGAGAAAGCTTATTAAATATTTGAATTGTTAAAAAGACATTCGAACAAATTACATCAAGGTTAATCAGATGAGGCACGATGATGTCAAACATGACAACGATCAAACGGTGAAGCGGGATGGTGAAAAACATAAAGACAAACAAATGGTGGAGTGCAGTGATGTGAATCAAACATGACAACAAACATAGCAAATGGTGGAACAGGATGATGATGATGACAACCACCTGGACATGGATTGAACTTCGTGAAGATCGTCATCGTCGTCGTTGTTGTTGAAGACAGAAGCGGAGTAAACACTGATCATGAGGAAGGAGACGAGTAGGACGATGGACAGTTGGTTGGCCATTTGAATTCTTTTCCTTAATCTACATTTACGAAAAAAATTATGCTCTAAACTATTGGCGGCATTTCAAAATAATTATTTTAGAAGATTATGTCAATTTTCATAAAAATAGAAAAACTATTATAACATATATCATTTTATATTTTATTACGATAATAAAGCCACTAATAGATATTTTTTAAAAGATAAGTTAGCAATAACAGCAAGATGATGATGCAAAGTTGGAATGTCGGTTGAAATTGAATGTTTTTGTCGTGAGCCATATTTGGACGCAAACCAATCTTGAATCACACGAATCATCTGCTACTTTACGTGTTCAAATATTGACTAGGTTGTTGAATGCTACCAAGTTTGAGGATGTATACCACCAAAATTTTTCAACAAATTTAAGTTTCACGCACACTCAAATTTTCAGACATGCACTGAAGCATTATAAGTATTTTAAACATTATAAACATTATTATTCATTTGTGATAGAATTAATTTTTTAAATTTATCAAATGATAAAACTTTTGATATTTTGTTTGCAGAATTGAGAAGATGAATTTATTTGAATACACTGCAGTGAACTTCTTCAAAAACACGAGATTCTAATTTTGCGCGGGAAGAGAGTGGGACTCTTGTGAATTCAAATATTTACTCGAAGCTGGTTCGTTCAGCCGGTTCACACTAACATCGTACGTTGGAAAGTTTTGCTGGAGCAACGAAACAACTCCATGTTCACAATCGTTTTTTAATAATTTCAATTATTCATGTTTTCTAATGTAATATTCGATGCGTAAAATTTAAAATAAATAACGCGTGTGCGTGTGTGGTGCGTGCGTGTGGTGCGTGTGTGTGGTGCGTATGTGTGGTGCGTGCGTGTGTGATGCGTGCGGTTGTGTCATTTGTTTGTATTTATATAAATCGATATGTTAAAAATGTGAAAAAATAACAATAAATAGTTTTGCTACTCCAGTTTTGACGTACAGCCTTTGCATAATATTTTGGACGAAAGCAAACTAAACTAAACTAAACTAAATGAATAAGATAAAAAATACATCGAAAATATTTGAAAAAGTTAGAAAAACTGGGTATCTATAGAATGACCAAATAAGACTGGTTAAATTTTGATGAATTAAAAGGTGAAACTGAATGTTCGATAGTTACAGCACAAGACCAAGCACTCAACACAAATACATATTACAAAAAAAATTTCAAAAAAGAAGCGCACGTATACTAAATAACAGCTGATGTTCAGTACTTGCGCCAACAAGCCATATGAAACGATAAACCCTCTAGCAAAATATTTACCCTGGTCCATTTGTAAACATTACAAATAAAGATAAGCGAAAAATACTATGCATTTGAAAGGAACCGACAAAAGTTATAAACTTAAATGAACAAATTGTATTAAAATGGGACTCACAAATAAGATGACAGATAGGAAGATCGAAGCCAACAGACAGTTACAAAAGAAATTGAAAGAGTATGCCTCCTGATTGAAGTATCGATACCGGCTGATGCAAATGTTGTTTGTTATTTAATACAAAACTTAGAAATTGAAATTTTATGGTTGTGGAATGTTGAATCTGTGGTAATGCCAATGGTCGTTGGAGCCTTGGAAATCATTGGTGATGTGACAAAAAAGAATCTCGAGCTAACCCCAGGTGAGCCGAGAAAAGGAGAAATTCTCATTTCCGCTCATATTCCTGTAAAGGGTTTTGGATGATAACTTCTGGTCACTTAAGGGTCCTGGAATGATCTGTAAACCGACCCAATTTACGAAAACCATAATAATTATAGTAATGATAATAATAATAATTATTATTATCATTATTAAATAAGGCTTTAGGTGAAATTCTTATAAAAAGACCTTTTTTCGACTATACCTTCCTAGGAGTGATTTCTTAACGTAAATTATAGAGTGAAGTCTGCTTAACGGTATCACCGGATGATGACATGATTGAGATGATAACAATCTGAGTAATCATATTTAATCGGAGTTGACAAAGAACGGTTGTTGTGCTAGATTTTTATTGTTTAATGGGAGTAGAAGAAGGACTTCACAAATTTTCAAAGTTAATTGTTTTTTTTTTCTTTTTAGAAATTAGTCGTACGTAATTAATAGCAGTAGAACCTTCAGCAGTAATGGAGCAATTAAGTTTCAAATGAGGATTGTCATTGTTGAGAGTGGAGCAGGCATTCATCAATCGGCTTCAAAGAAGCTCCATCCTACGAAGATTTATTAGATTCCATTGAGCTTCCATCTTAATTACTTGAAGCCTAAACGATTGCTTGTTGTAGATTTTAATGAAAATTGTTCTGCTGGATAGGAATTGAAATATTGCCTTCCTGCTTGGTTGGGGTTTGCTCAGCTGCATAAAGTGACCAACTTTTTAACATATAAAAATTTTTTAGTTTCACACCTACTATTTGAAAATAAAATAATAATTAATATTTGTTTGAGTGAAGATTTTGAACAGCCAGTAATAAAGAACAAATAAATTTAGAAAATGTTGACGATTTGTTTGTATCTGAGCAATTTGATGGTCTCTGAGTACTTTGCAAACATTTGAACAGAAAAACAACGTGACAGAAATTTAGAGGTAAAGCAGATATTTAAAATGTAGTAATTTGAGCATATAAGTTGATTGATGCTTATAATGCTACTTGAAACAAAATTGTTTGCCCTGTAAGGAAGTAAAAAGCCATTGAAATCGTTGAACCTTAAAAGATCGATGATTTTTTTGTTCATATATCTCTATTAATATATATCTATGTGCAGTGCGCCATGCCATGCAATTTACTCAATGAACCCTTCACAAAAAAATCTCAACCTAACGTAAGAATTCTACGCTAAAGTTCAAAATGTTACACACGCAATGTGCCTAATAACTTGAGTTTAACAGATAATTGTGTCTTGATGTCATTAATTAATGCAATAATAAAAAGTTATTTTAATCATAAATAACTTACCTTAAATTTTTCGTCGAATGAGGTGCTTACGAAACAATTCAGGATTACAAAAATTAAGTTCTTCAATTAAATTTTCAAGCAAGTTGAAAGAGGAAACCGACGGACGACATGTTACGAGCTGTCTATATATACACAAAACGTGTATATATGTGGATATATATATATGTATTATATATAAATTATATATATATATATTATATATATTTTACAATATTCTATAAGTTCTACCGAATGTTTGGCGTTAATATGTTTGTAGTTCGTTTTTTCGATTTTTCTCACTAAAGTATTTTGGTGAACGTTTAGTTTATTA
>NW_008704084.1:2165400-2201166 GCF_000326865.2 Helobdella robusta | reverse complement strand
ACCAAGAAGATGACCTGCCAATAAAGAAACCAAAGAAGATGACCAGCCAATAAAGAAACCTGACACCTAATTCGCTTCAAAGTTCAATTTTAAAACACCAAAGTTAATTTTTACAACGTCAAAGTTCATCTTGACAAAGTCAATATTTCCCTATATATACAGCAAGAAGCACTGATGATGATTCATTCGGAATCGAAATATGGCCTTATTTGCAGCATGAATTCGAAAAATAAGTTTATTTTGAATTTTAATAAACTAAACGTTCACCAAAAAACTTTAGTGAGAAAAATCGAAAAAACGAACTACAAACATATTAACGCCAAACATTCGGTAGAATTTATAGAATATTGTAAAAATTATGGTCTATTACCAACATATTATATATATGTATATAGATGTATATTATTTTATACATTTTTTATGAATTCTACCGAATTGTTGGCATTAATCAATCACCATATTTTATACAGTATTGTATGAATTCTAATTTCTTGCTTTGTAGTGAGCAAAAAATTTCCTTCTAAATTGCACAGCTCAAAGTTAAATTCATAAAGCTATAAATGAAATTATTCTTCAAATCATTTGTTTGTTTCAGGCAATAATTTAATTACATTTGAAAATGAATTAAAAGCAAATTAAATTGAATCTTGACAGCCAGTATAATTTTTTTCATCTTGAAACAACCACGATATTTTTTATTCTTTATCGTAGGTTGCGCGCGTGTGTGTGCATGTATTTTCATGAATGATGTATGTGTTTATTGTCTGTAAGTATGCATACTACTTTGTATATCTACAATATATATGATATATTTGTGCGTGTGTTTGTGTATGTGTGTGTGTTTGTGTGTGTAAAAAACGTCTAATTATGTTTAAAATTTCATAGGCTTGCCCGTAAATTAAGTTCATTGATGAAAGGCAATGAAATGTGAACTTTGTTGATGTTTTAATGATAAATATAATTCAATCTTATGAAATAAACTTTTTCAGTCAAAAGTGTTCAGTGAATGTTGTAGAAAAATGGTGTGGCTGATATTATCATATTTTTTCTTTTTCATTAATTGACATCTAGTTGCAATGCTCTGCTTGCTAGTGGCTTTCAATAGAATTATTTGTTTTGTTTGTCCACAACAATGTGGCATGCGTGTGGCATGCGTGTGGCATGCGTGTGGCATGCGTGTGGTGTGGATGGATTTATTTGCGTGAGAGGAACAGAGAAATGTTGACATTTGTGTTGTTCTGTGTGAAGCAACAGGATAGTCAAACAGGCAGACGCGAAGTCTCAGTTAATTAGACACGTCTCGTTTAAACGATTTCCCTTTAATAAGAAGGTTATATTTACTTCCTGCGACCAAACTGTATTGAATAATTCTTCATCGTAATTGTGAGAATTGAGTTGAATACATTTTGAAAATCTTTAATTGGCATAACGTAAGAAGATCAGAATTTAGAACAAATTAAATTTCACAAAGCGTTGCATCAATCAGTTAAAAACAACGCAATTTGAACAAAATGTTTTTGACGAATTTTGAAGCAGTTTGAAAAATTGTTGTGTCGCCACAGTTGAGAATGATAACGTTGAGGGTTTGGTTGAGTACGTGTGCGGCTCAAAAGGTGTTTGTCGTCAAAACTTTAAATTGCAAAATGTGATTTATAAATTTCTTTCCGTACACTTAGAATATTGAACTTTTAGAAGTTATTTTAAAATTTGCTCTATTTCTAACTCGCACATTATAGTTTTAGCAGCATATTGATATATCAATCAATAAAATTGTTTCAAATAATAATCAAGGGTTTTGTTTTACGTTCAACTAAACACGCATGAAATCATTGGCGCTAGCATACCAAGGTCCTACCCCTTTGAATTTATTAACTCCATTCTTATTCAATTCATAGTTGAATTTATTAAAAGAACAATATTACTACGGAATAATTTGAAACTTACAAACAAGTATTTTAAATAATCAAAAAGGAAATTTTTTTAAATAGTGCAAAAATCAAAAATGATTGTTATGAAAAGACCATATTTTGTTAAATAAAAACTTGCATCTCATGTTTCGCTTAATTAAAGTACATTAGCTTCAACGTTTTCTTAATGGCTGGTCAAAAATTTTCTAGGTCCTCAATATCTTCTTGATGCGTTAATGTTAATTAGTGCTGAGGGGTGCTAAGAGTGGTTCCATTATAATGGAACAAATAATTATTTGTCTTGAAACTGTTCACAACTGTATGCACAAGTATATATATATATATTTGAACATCTGGGTACGAAACACAACACAGAAGATGGTATAGGAATAACGAGAAAAACTTTTCTGTTCTATCATGCATAAAATAAACAAAAATTTGGTTTTGAACTAAAGAAACTTGAAAATGATTTACGATCAACAGTTAAAAAAATCGATAAGTTAAATTGGACGTTAACTAAAGCCGAACATGCTGTGATATATATATATATATATATATATATATATATATATATATCACAGCATATATATATATATATATCACCTTTGACGGCTGTGCACGTCAACATGACTCATATATCGGGATTACTACTACCTCACTGACTAGAAGGCTTACGATGCATAAACAGAGTGGTGCTATCAAATCTCATTTAGACTCAACACACACAATCACAATTAGCCGTGAAATCCTCGACAGCAACACCAAAGTAATATACCAGAACAGCAACTACACGCATCTTAAAATTGCAGAAGCAGTTCTAATCGACATCAATAAACCAAAAATAAATATAATTTAAAGTTAATTTTTACAACGTCAAAGTTAATCTTGACAAAGTCAATATTTCCCTATATATACAACAAGGAGCACTGACGATGATTCACTCGGAATCGAAATATGGCCTTATTTGCAGCATGAATTCGAAAAATAAGTTTATTTTGAATTTTAATAAACTAAACGTTCACCAAAAAACTTTAGTGAGAAAAATCGAAAAAACGAACTACAAACATATTAACGCCAAACATTCGGTAGAATTTATAGAATATTGTAAAAATATATATATATATATATATATATATATATATATATAATTCAAACACTACAAAACATACTTCCACTTTTTACACTTACAAAACTTGCCTAAAATTAATTACAGCCAGTCTCAAAATCTCAGGACCTAAAACATGGGACCAACTAATCCCACAATCAGCAAAAATAACCAACAACTTGCGTCTGCGTGTGTGTAATTGTGTGTGCGTGTGTAATTGTGTGTGCGTGCAATTGTTTGGAATGATTTGATTGAAGTGGATGTATTGTGTTCTTGTATTTGTAAGGGTTTGATTTTGCGCGTGCATGTGCGTGTGTTTAAGTGTACCAGAGCATGTGGGAATATGTTGAGTATTTTTGTGGGTGTTTATGTACGTGCGCGTGTGTGTGTGCCTTTGCTTGCTTATGTGTATGTTATTAATGTTTTTTAACGTGACTTGACATTCGCGAAGACATGAACAACGCATATTTATCTCTCTCTCTCTCTCTCTCTCTCTCTCTCTCTCTCTCTCTCTCTCTCTCTCTCTCTCTCTCTCTCTCTGTGTGTGTGTGTGTGTGTGTAAAATATTTTCTATTGATTGATATTGACAATTATTCAAAAGCTTGTAAGTTGCTTGAGAAGCACGAAGTCCTTCGGTGATGTAGAGCTGCTGTTGTTTCAAAAGATGGAAAATGTAAAAAATTGAAAAAGATTGTTTTGCAGGCTTCTTCAAAATAAATCACTTTCCGATGGAGGCAACTTTTTTAATTGCTACCTTCATCAGGGTGATTATTTTAAAAATAAAAAAAATTAATTTGATCTTTGAACTTACAGCATCTAATTAGACTTTTTGTTGGAAGTTATTGCAGGCTGCATGTTTGTTTGTTTGTTGCTTGGCCATCTTCCTCTAATTAAATTAATCAGACTAGACAAGATGTGTTTCTTGAAATAAATGATAGTGCAAGTGAGCATGCTCGAGTACTTAATCCACGATTGACTGAATGAAGGCAAGTAGGTTGGTTGTGTCTTTCACTGAACTCTGCCACTATAAATCATTCCAACATTTTTAGATGTTTTCCGCTCCTTAATCAACATCAAAAGCTAGCTAAATAAATAGGTTTAATTAAAAGACCGCGCAAGGATTTTGCAAACAAGCTCGTTTCAACAAGAAAACCTGCTCAGCTATAAACTGATTAAATTATACGTACAAGAATTTCAAAGGAGTTAAGAGTCATGAGTTATGAAAGGTTTGGTTGCTTCGGCATTGTAATAATAATTTCATTGTTGGGGGAATGTACGCAAATGTGGCGATGTTGTTCAGCGTTGGTGTTGATGTCCGCTGCATCAAAGCAGCTTCTTACAATGACACAACCACACACACAAGATGAATGCACGACACACGCACTACACAAAAGAAACACGAGGGGAGCAGAACACACACACACACACATACACACACACACACACATACACACACACACACACATACACACACACACACACACACAAAGCCGAACACAACCTCGACACAAACACGAGCGTGTAGATTGTCTGTATTGGTTTTTATGGCAATACGGTGCAACATTTATGTAAGTAACAACACATCTGAATATAAATTTAAATATTTATAGGAGTATTTATTCATAAGAATGGCTAACATTCATTGTAAATTAAATTGAAACAATCGCCAAGTATCTGTAGCATCCAAAGAAATAAAATCTTTTTTGGCGCTTTGTGTTTGAAGTTTGCACAATTTTAAATAACATCTGTGGCGGATCTATGGAGGCGCCAGGGTCATCATGTTGTGAACAGTTTTTTAATAAAAGTCTGAAAAAGGACCGTTTTATGTAGAAAATCGACCAAAAATTGAACATGAGAAACCAAAAAAGCCAGCGTCAGCCAAGGTCGTCAGCCAAGCCATACTACCACAAATCTTGGCCTCCCTCGTAAAAGTTTTATCCACCCCCTGTAAAAATTTAAACATTTTCAAAAACACTTTGAACATTTTCTTCTTACTATACAACAGCGCATTGAAATTTGCTAAAAAAGCCATTTTCAGTAATGACACAAAATTTCCAAATAATAACTTATTTTTGCTGAGAGTTTATTCTTTAAAAAAAATGTAAAAAGTAATACAAATTATTCTATTTAGTAATTATTGTATATTTCCGGTCCAATTTTTGTAATTTTTGCCAATTTTACAAAAGCCATCGAACCTATTGTGGATGTAAACACACACACACACACACACACACACACACACACACACACACACACACACACACACACAAACATAATTTTGTTTTATTTAACAAACGCTTCATTCGCTTCATTCGTTTCATTCGCCAGAGTTTGATTTAAATACTGTCGGATGAAACTTTAAAACTGCTTTCCGTAATGTTTTTATCTTCATTTCCTTGAGCAATAAGATAAATTTAAATATCGTTTTTCAAAAAGCTAAAATATGAAAAATTTGTAAAACATGGTTGACTTGTATTTTTATTAAGTCATATTCATGGATATAATGGACATGGCATAAGAATTGTTACTTGCCTAATAATTTTGCTTAGTTCTATGGAATTAAACGCGTAAACGTTAAACATTTTTTGTGGTAATTGACATTTTATTGATTTTTTACGATCAAACGTCTTACTATAGACAAATTTTTTACTTATAGGTCAATAAATTGACAAAAAAAAACAACTAGAGCGAGTCACTAAACAACCGACTAAAAATTGATTGTTTACTTTAATTTAAACTCACTTTTCAACAAATATTTGTTAGATTGACCTTGATGTGATATATATATATATATATGAACAATGTATATATATATAACGCGTCTGCCATATTCATATTATATACATCAAAGGCCATATTACTCTAAAGCTTTATTTGTTATATATACTATCTTTTGTTTCAAACACCTACAAAGTACGACGAATTGGTATTCAAATTCAGAATTGGATTAACCAATAGACAAACAAGACAAATGTCTGGGGCCCGTAACTTTTATGGCCCCGGGTTTATTAGGCCCACACCTATCGCAAATTTTAATTTTTATTTGAATGCAGAGCGTACGTCTAATTAAACGAATTAGCAAACATATTTAGCAGTTAAAGTATAACAAAACAGATACTGGTTGCAAAGATTTTCAAAATCAAAAAAGAAAACGGTAACATGCAATTGTAAGAAAAGAAAGAGATAATACAATTTTTGCAATATGCAACAACATTATTGAAAGTTGTAAAATTTCGAATTTGAAAAACATCGTATGTACGTTAACAATGTTCCAAAATTAACTTATATTAGCTTTAGGTTAGCTAGATTCATTCATGAACAAAATATTTTAATTAGTAAATTATTATTTTTGTTATTACAATTTATTGAAATTTGTTATTTTTTTAAACAACTAATCACTAAATAATTTTTTCAACATGATAAACAGGAAAATTGATTGGAATTTCTTGAGTAAAAATATCTTATACCAACTGAATTATTTTGTAGCTATGAAATAAATTTCTAAAATCTAAATTTTTGTTAAAATAATAAAAAGTTTCGACGGTGCGATGGGGTAACGGTGAAAAGCCTGGCCTGGCACTCTGAGTTGGTTCGCTTGCAAAGAGATCCCCATCTATATCCTATGCAATTTGCCAGAGGGCTTGTTTTATTTGAGGGATGATTTTAAAAATTTTTAGTAGCCAAACATAACCTAATATACAAAGATTGTTATAGTGATCCAAGGAGACTGTGTCCGTGATAAGACCACACTGAAATTTCAAAATCCAGTTTTTGCCAAGTTAGTTTGAAGAATAGTTGTTTCTGCGCAAAATATTTCACCTCCCTGTTTGACACACCGTGGCACTTGTTGATCTTTCTTGTTGCCTTCCTTTGAATATTTCCAAGCATATGTCTATCCTATTGCAAATCTGGATTCCGAAACTGAACACAGTATTTCAGCTTAAGTCTGACCAATGCTTCATAAAGATTTAATATGATATATCATATCACCGCTTTTAACCGTTCTTTTTATCATGCACAGGACCCTATTTGCACTTTCGGTTGCCTCTGGCCTTTGACGTGCTGCCAGCGTTCTTTTTTGTTATTTCCAACTGTGACTTTATCCCAGGTTATTGTTAGAATTAAAGTTAACTGTAACTTTAACTTTAAATGGTCTAAAATGGATAACTTTAACTGTAGCTTAATTGGCAGGTTAATAATTGTAACTCATCTAGTAAATCAACAACTCCATCGAAAAAAAAACCTTGGCTAAAAAATTAATTTTTATTGTAATTGACATCCATTTGTATAACTTTAACATGGCATATTATAAATTTAAACAGAAACGTTCATACGTTTGCATGCAAATTTCAAGTGATTTATAACAACATTTAATGCCAGATAATATCGTTATTCATTTTAGTTTATTTCAAATTGTCATTTCAAAGTAAAGCATACTCGAACAAGACCAAATTATTACATTCTATAAAAATGATTTAAGCTCTATACAGTCACTTAATGTTTTGGTTTGATAATTAAAAGGAATTTAAATGAATAGAATTGATCTGATTTTCTGAAACCGAATATTAACCCAAAATATGAATACCCAAATTTTTTAATTGCGATAAGGAAATTATTTATCAATTGAAGATTTTTATGATAAAAATATTTATTTGAGTTATGATTAACAAAAAGAGAAAATATTTGTAATCTTTTTACTTTTTTTAATTATATTCAATTAAGTATACGTGCGTATAAAACTTGCTTGTAAGTTTGAGATTAATTAATTAATTAGTCATTCAAAAAAATTTAAATGCTTTATTTAATTTAAATTTTTTGTATATTTTTTGACAAAATTAACTCATTTCAAACATAAAAAATGAGACATCTAAAGAAATACTATTACAACAAAAAAAATGAAATGTCTCAAATTATTCTTTAAAACAAATTGTTCCTCCCATTAACACTCAATGGAGGCAGCTGCCAATTTTGCAGCAACACAGCACCTCTTGTTTCTGCTTTCTTCTTTTTTTCCACGTTCACTATTGGTGAGTCTTTTTTATTTTTTTCTTTGTCATCATCATAATCATAATCCCTACTACTAACCATTCTCTCATACTCGTCTCCACCATCATCATCTCCACCATCATCATCTCCACCATCATCATCTCCATCATCATCATCTCCATCATCATCATCTCCATCATCATCTCCATCATCATCATCTCCATCATCATCATCTCCATCATCACGTTCACAAATACTCATTTTTTTAATCTCATCAGCAAGACTGAATCTAAATGGCTGAAGTACGACGTCTCCCATACCATCAGATTTTTTAAAGTTGGAATGATCCCTGAGGTAGTCAAATTTCGTGGAAATCCTGGTGCGATCCAATAATGGGTCTGCTGATATCTGTTTCCTCAGGTGCTTTGAAGATAGGAAACAATTGTTGCTGCAGAATTTTTTTCTTTCTTCGATATCATAGACGGTTGAGGTTAGATGAGAAATGTGATATTTCTTTTTAGGCACTTCAATTAGGTCAGCTGCACATAGAGCATATCCACAGAATGAAGAAATGCTTCTTTCCACAATCACGTCATCGTACTGCTGAACAAACAACAAATGTAGCATAGTGCTGAGTTCATCTTCATTGACGTGCTGATTGATGGACAAGAACTCGACAAACTTACGAGATTTCAACTCCAATTCTTTCTTCATCTTAAACCTCTCTTGCATTTGATTCCTCATCTGCCTCTCAGCAGCAACAGATGGATGAACAATTTTATTTTTTGATGAAATCATTCTTTGCAGTTTAAGTTTGATTTTCTCACTTTTAATTCTGAAATATTTCGTAGCTCGTAACAAGCAAGAACACAATTTTTACAAAACTCAAGCAAGATATTTTACAAATAAACTCTATTCGCTTTTAACGAAGCTTATTAATCCTCCAGCTATTGTTTCACTTGTGATCTCAACAACGACTAGCTAGCTTATCGCGTTTGTATAAATTCATGTAGACCTCCTCCGATATATATCATAGCCTAACCGACTGTAATTTTACAACGCCGTAAAATAGTTATTGGCAATAGAATTTTTAAATGTGAAGCCTTTTACAATACTGTTAAATGTGAAACATTTTACAATACTGTTAAATGTGAAACATTTTACAATACTGTTAAATGTGAAACATTTTACAATACTGTTAAATGTGAAGCATTTTACATTACCATTGCATAGTAAAACAATTCAATCATTCTTGACATGAAGTAACTTTGATAAACTTTTTGTGAATCACTAAGAAATCATCGAATAATGATTATTTTTTTGTAACAACTTGACTGTAGATTTTTTTTCTTATAACAAATAAATTAATAAGTTTTATAAAAGTTATATTAAAAATCCAAACATCTCAGCGTAAACAATGGAGCTCCTCAAACTTCCATGTTTGAACTATATGAACTTCTTCAACATTCCAACAACAGAGCGAAATTAATTTTGTGTGCAGGCGATACCGTCGTACACTCTTCTACTAAGAAACCAACAGAGGATGTACAATCAATAAATGAAATTCTAAAAACATTTGCCGATTGGTTTGCTTTTAACAAATTATTAATTAATTGTACCTATAGTAAAGTAGCCAGACTGAAACAACCGCTGGTCGAGAAGAGCAGAAAAATTCATCAGTTGCTGTTAAAATGTTGAAAAGTTTGTTGCAGTTTTCATTAATTAAACATATTTTTGCTAGGAATTATTTCAAACTTGAAACAAAAATACGTTTATTCGGTTAGGCAATAAAAATACAACAAACAAAGATTTCATGTTGGCAAAGATAGATTTTTTCAGCAAAATAAATTCGCACGAGAATACTGTTAAATTTATTGGAAAGGTTTCTGGGCTTAAGGGCTAATTTTTCTAGATTTAATTTTTTTACTGTAACAGCAAGGGCGTTATGTCGTAACAGACAGTTGCATCGTGACTTGGTACAAATGCAAACAGTCCGACTATATGATGTTTGAACGCATATGTTACATTGTCCAGCGTTAATGTAGATGAGTTTCTTATACAAACATCGGTCTTTCACTCAGGAATTAATAATTACGATAATATCGATCATTATAATAGTTTTTGATTGATTTTACGTGCAATTGCACGTGTTTTTTTCACCGTTAAAAAATCTTCAAACAGGACCAATGATTATAAAGGAGTAGGGGAAGGTGGGCTACGTTGAGACATGGAGTACAGTGAGACAAATCAAATAATTGTTAAGCCGTACATAATTTTTCCTATAGAGTAACCTAATCTGTACTTTAGTACGACCGGTAGTTAACAAATTATTTTCTGCGATGAAAATCGTCAGTTGCACTGTTTAATTCTGATTTTTTATTTCTTGACTGATTTCTAGACATGTTAATATTTGGTTTGGAATGTAATTGTTCAATTATTTGTAATGATACTGTGATCACTTCCACATGAAAGTTTGACGTTTCAATAAGAAATTAGTTCATATAGAAGCCAAATTTTTGTTCCAATGTAAAATATGATTTCTTAATTAATAAAATAATTATTAAATGATTATATAATTATTATGATAATTGATTTGCAGACAAAAAAAAGAAATAAGAAAAGAAAATCCAACAATGGCATGTTTCCCGAAGAAATCATGCGTCGTGCTGTAGGCGAGGTAATGGATGGTGGTTCTTTACAAGAAAAACAAATACAAAAACATCTACTACAATCAAAACCACAAGAACAGCACAATAATAATAATAACGATAACAATTAATAAATAAAAAATAAAATTATTGATTTTTAGTTGTCTCTTTTTGGATTAACTAGATGCAAAAACTCTGATGGCCTGACTGGCAATCATTTCCTCCATTTCGGTAGTGGAAAAAATAAAGTATATCAGCAACTATTAACTAATCGGATGCAGATTCCTTAAGATCATTCCAGTGTTCCTTTGCAAGCACTCAACCTGAACCTATCTGCTCCATGTGTTACAATTCATTCAAATGTATAGCTTGATCAAGTTCTAGAAATAATTATATTTTACAATATTAGATTACGGTTAATAAATAACTAATAATCATGTACACATTCATACTAATGTTAATTTTACCTTAATTAAAATTTTAAATTAATGAAGATTTAATTAATCTACTTTTATTCAATTTATTTTAACAATTGCGATTGCAAACAATCAAAATAAAAGGATTGCTTTTTGCATTTTGTTTGTTAACACTTTTAGAAAAGTGAAAATCGACTTTAATTTAAAGAACGCGTAAAGGAAGGCAGGTTATCACGCAAGCAAAGACATGCTGAATGCACACGAATGGAGCCCTTTCCAAATTTGTTTTGTCTGATTGAAAATGTAAACCACGCAAACACATTAGCTGATATCTTCAAGGAATTAAAAACAGTTACATTTAGAAAATTAACAAAATTTGCAGTGCACGACAAAATTAGGCATGTGTTTTATTGTATTATAAATACACACAAACACACACCTATATAGTTATATACGTATATAATATGTAACAAAAACATAAACTTTATTTGGCTAGCCGAAAAAACGCTGAAAAGGTACACATTTAAACGAACTGCTCACTATCAAAATGACGTATGTAGACAAGCATTACATACAATGCACGGATAAGTAGGAATGAAAATGAAATATACAATGACAATAAAAACCATCGAAAGCAGAAATAAGTTAACATCAAAGCTTAGCGGTCTCATACAATTAATGTGCCTTTGGTCATAAACACTTTCAAAGTTCAGAGGAACAGGTGTTGCGTGAGGCATGACCTACAGAATGATTTTGTCCTGTTGTATGATATAAAAAGTAGTTTTCGTCTTGTATGGAGTGGAGTTTCAACAAACGTTGCGTCACAACTGTGTCAGGTTGTGCCATTGTGATGTTTGCTCTTTTTCCTTGCTTGTCATCTCGGTCCAATGTTCCAACTCTGCACCCCTGGCAAACATAAATGATCCAAGAACCACTCTGCCCAGTGCTTCTGATAGTGGGGAAATATTACGGAAACTTCATTTATGAAATACGAGCAAAATATTTAAAATTTTTCAAAGGTAAAACTAAAAACACCAGGTTTGTATTATCCGATGTATGTTTGTTTATGTGTGTTAATGTATGTTGATGTATTTTGATGTACGTTAATGTATGTTGATGTTTGCTAATGTAGGTTGTTGTATGTTGATGTGGCACCAACCGACCGGCATAATTTATTTCTTAAAAAACACAACAGCATGTTTATGAGTCAATGAGGAATAAGGAGCTACTACGTTGGGAGATGTTTGCTTTTCATTACCACACAAACACACCGCATCGTCCTGCTTTTCCACTTAGATACAACTGACATCAACATACATGCATCAACACGCATGCATCAACATGCATGTGTCAACATACATGCGTCAACATGCATGCAACATTCATCAAAATACATTAACATGCGTCATTTATACTCGTTTGGTCTATTTAAAAAATAGTAAATTTGTTATTAATTAGCTTGTTATCTAACATTATATTCGTACGATCAGTACTCAGTAAAAGAGTTTTTTTCATAGTGGCAATGTGTTGATAAGAAGGCATTCTTGCTGAATGAATTCTAGCATAATGTAGTTTGAATTCCATATAGATATATTTTCCAACCAGCCACATCACGCTCGTTCTCTGTGAGCAGCAGTAGCCTAGCATGGACCTCCCTCGTCTTAAACTTTTACATTTTGGTGCAGTTATAAGAAAAACCCAAATTCACTTTTACAGTTTTTTACATCAAATTTTATTGTAACCCAAATTATTTAACTAACAAAGTCATTGTGATTTATTGTGCAAAAAATTGTTTGTTCATAATTTTTTTATCAAATTTTTGTATTGCTTAAATGTCATTATAAAAAATTTTGATACAGTATATTATTACATGACACACATCACACACACAATACATCCTACTAGCTAGATAAGTTAAACATAGACGTATGTCATATATTTTATATATTATAAGTTAATAGGTAACATCGTTTAAGAGAAAACTAGTTAGTATGAATTATCTTGGAACGAACGAGGCAGCAGAGAGGGAGGAAAAGGGAAGAGAAAGAAGAGGAACGAGGGTTTGTTTGAGGAACGATGGTTTATTTAGTATTGGTAGTATTTACACAACGGAAACTTAAATTTTCTTGCTGCTCGCTCTCTTACTGATTTCAAACATACAACAAGGATGAAAACGTTACGTGCATTTTTATAACTTTACAATCTCTCATCCGAATATAACACGGTATAATTTATTTAAATGATACAACGCGGTAGAGCAGGCCCGGAACTAGGGGGGCAAAGGGGGCAAGCGCCCCGGGCAGCAAATTTTAGGGGCGGCAAATTTTAGACATTTTTTAAAAATTTGAAAAATTTATTCGCATTTGTTATAATATGGATGATGGATCAAAGTAAATTTGATTTTTTTATATTTTTTTTTAATTTTTTTTGGTTTGTTTTTTTTCTATGTAAAGATTAAAATATAAACGCAAATATTATGAGCAGAATCTTTATCTTATTTCTTATTTGTAATCTTTCCCTTATTTGATTTAAAATCACGCCGCGAAAAATGTCGTATAGTATAGTAGGTTAGTTTAGTCGTTTTCATGTTAGAAAATAAAAATGGATGGCAGAAAAAAACTTAGTGGAGCTGAATACAGAAGAATTGCTAAAGAATTACAGAATTGCTGTCACTAACGCCAAAATTAGAAACGTTATTCAACAAATCTAATGTTAATGTTAGTATTATAGTGAATAGTGATAAAGAGGGCTCAAAAGAAAAATCAGGTAAATATTTTTATTATTTCAAATTTTATTAATTGAATAATGGAACATTATGCACAATGTGTATTAATTATGCATCCTTTTGAATAAAATAATTTTTTTAAATATTTCGTATTTAGATGACATGGAAGCTAAAGAAGAGATCAAGGAGAAAGTATTTTGGTTCAACTTCAATCCAACAAATGAAACTGTAGAAGAATTATTACCTCAACAAGACCCCACAACAAGTCTTCAAAAGACATCTAAGTTCCCTTTTGATTTCAGTGATCCTGGTTCATGGCCACAAAGTTTTTCTGATTCAGAAAGATGTTTCATAACAAAAATGAGATTTGAAAATTTAACTGAACCAAATTTGAGTAACAGTAGCCGAGAAGGACGCAATTTAACTAAAGACTGGTTTTATAAAGTTCTCAAAAATGGAGAAAAAATGAAAAGATCATGGTTAGCCTATAGTGAAAGTAATAAAGCTCTCTGTTGTATTCCCTGCAGACTGTTTCCACACTTAGCTTCAAATCAAATGTCTTCTTTAACTAAAGAAAAAGGACTTACCAATTGGAAAAAACTTAATGAAAAGTTGCCTGAACATTTTTTGGAACTTTGAACAGCTTGTATTCTTTTTTTGCACTTTCAACTTCACGTTGGGAAGTTCTCAAAGAAAATGTGCCGATAACATTAAAACCTGAAAGCAAAACAAGATGGTCTGCAAGATTAGATGCAGTCGAAGCTGTATATAAACATTATAGTAAAGTTCTGCAGACTCTAGAAGATCTTAAAAACTATGATTTCTCAACTCCTCAAACTGTGAATGAGGCCAGCTCTCTTTTGAAAAATATTCAAAAACTTGAATTTATCGTGATGGTTAGATTTTGGCATGCATTGTTAGAAAAGATTAACCATGTAAACGAATTTTTACAAAAAAAAGATTTAACAGTTGATTTGGCTGCCCGAAACCTCAAAGGTCTTTTGACACTTATGAAGTCTTGCAGAGAGTCTGCACCATCTGAGGCCATTGCTGAGGGTAAATTGTTAGCAAAAATGAATAATCTAACATCTGCATTTTCAGAAAAGAGACTAAGATGGTTAGATTTTGGCATGCATTGTTAGAAAAGATTAACCATGTAAACGAATTTTTACAAAAAAAAGATTTAACAGTTGATTTGGCTGCCCGAAACCTCAAAGGTCTTTTGACACTTATGAAGTCTTGCAGAGAGTCTGCACCATCTGAGGCCATTGCTGAGGGTAAATTGTTAGCAAAAATGAATAATCTAACATCTGCATTTTCAGAAAAGAGACGAAGATGGTTAGATTTTGGCATGCATTGTAAGAAAAGATTAACCATGTTAACGAATTTTTACAAAAAAAAAGATTTAACAGTTGATTTGGCTGCCCAAAACCTCAAAGGTCTTTTGACACTTATGAAGTCTTGCAGAGAGTCTGCACCATCTGAGGCCATCGCTGAGGGGAAATTGTTAGCAAAAATGAATAATCTAACATCTGCATTTTCAGAAAAGAGACCAAGAATGAAAAGAAAAATAGCTGATGAATTGTGCAATGATGAAGCTCTGACAAGTGTTGAAAATATGTACCAAGTGACTATGTTAGAAATCATTGACAGAGTGATTACAGAACTTAGTGACAGGTTTGAATCTTTAAATAATGTAAACAGTACGTTTGGGTTTTTGAGTGGTGTTAAAATTGAAGAAATGCAGACAGCAGATCTAAAAATTAAAGCCGAAAATTTGGCAAATATATACTCAGCTGATCTCAACATTGATGAATTCATGTTTGAAATAGAAAGTTTCAAGCATCACGCTTTGACAGTTGACAAAAGTTTAAAAAAAGCCACATCAAAAGAAATGCTAAGTCTCATTTATAAAGAAGAAGGCTACCCTAACATCACTACTGCATTGAGAATCTTTCTCACGTTGCCTGTCACAGTGTCATCTGGAGAACGAAGTTTCAGTAAACTCAAAATCATCAAAAACTACATGAGAAGTACAATGGGACAGGGGAGACTTTCCAATTTAAGCATAATTTCAATTGAACACAAACGAGCATCTCTTATCAATTTTGATGATATAATCAATACATTTGTCACTTTGGAATCTGTTGTTACCTGGAACTGCGGCTAATCACTGGCTTAATTGACTACCTGCGGAGA
This sequence comes from Helobdella robusta, assembly GCF_000326865.2. NCBI lineage: Eukaryota > Metazoa > Annelida > Clitellata > Rhynchobdellida > Glossiphoniidae > Helobdella > Helobdella robusta. Next base: position 2,185,180 of record NW_008704084.1, on the reverse strand, counting down.
CAAAACGATCCTTCAATGAGCTAAAAACTTGTGTTCATAGACATTATAACCCAAAAGAGTTGCGCTGGAAAACTTGAAGTGACATATGGACAGCAAAACAGGGTGTTCGAGAATCAGTGGATGTTTACTTTTTCAGAATGCATGCACTTGCTTCCAGTGCCGATGTGGATGAAAATGACATCAATCAGCCGTTATTCAGCCGTTGAGCTAGGTTTAAGAGATGACATTTAAAAAGGAGTGACGTACATGCAACCGGGTAACATATATGAGTTGTTGGAAGCCGCGAAAATGGTAGAAGCTAACATTTCGAACTGCGACAGTAACGATTTGGAGAATTCACTAATAGCAAAAATTACAACATTACTTAATACAGTTCAAAATAATATAAAAAAAATACAAATCCAACGAGAGTAAGAACGTGAACAGACTAACACATAATTAAAGAAGCGACAAAAATTCAAATTATAAAATAAATAATTACAATAATAATCGAGATCCATTTCGTCGGCATTCAAAATCATCTACAATTTTAAAGCGTTCAATGGGAAGGAAACAAACATGAAAAGCAAGTTGGATTTAATGAAGGTGACCAACACAGAACATTTTCAAGTTGGGTTTAATAAAAGTGACCAACACAGAACATTTTCAAGTTGGATTTAATGAAAGTGACCATCACAGAACATTTTCAAGTTGGATTTAATGAAGGTGACCAACACAGAACGTTTTCAAGTTGGATTTAATGAAGGTGATCAACACAGAACATTTTCAAGTTGGATTTAATGAAGGTGACCAACACAGAACATTTTCAAGTTGGATTTAATGAAGGTGATCAACTCAGAATATTTTCAAGTTGGATTTAATGAAGGTGGCCAACACAGAACATTTTCAAGTTGGATTTAATGAAGGTGGTTAACTCAGAATAATTTCAAGTTGGATTTAATGAAGGTGGCCAACACAAAACATTTTCAAGTTGGATTTAATGATTTAATGAGGGTGGCCAACACAGAACATTTTCAAGTTGGATTTAATGAAGGTGACCAACACAGAATATTTAACAACAAATGTAACTGCTCAGAATCACTGCCCAGCATTTACCAAACGATGTTAAAAGTGTTCTAAATGTAACCGTTTCCCAAACGTTTGTCGTCCGTAGACAACACGGCGATCACGCACTACTCGCACCTGCCAACAGTCGCAACATTTCATATCAACATTTTACACACGTCATAACAAAGACACATTTCAAAAAAAAAGCACTAGCAAGATTCAACCACGTCATCCATCCTTTAGTACCACCAATCAAAACTGCCACACACAACCTTCGTCAACGCAAGCACAACTATCAAGCACAACTATCAAAACGATCCTTCAATGAGCTAAAAACTTGTGTTCATAGACATTATAACCCAAAAGAGTTGCGCTGGAAAACTTGAAGTGACATATGGACAGCAAAACAGGGTGTTCGAGAATCAGTGGATGTTTACTTTTTCAGAATGCATGCACTTGCTTCCAGTGCCGATGTGGATGAAAATGACATCAATCAGCCGTTATTCAATGCACTTATTGATAGCGAAAAAGTTGCAACAAGATTAAATCTATTAAAACAATTAAAGAAGAACGATATTTTAGATATTCGTTGAGCTGATGGACAGCCGATAAAAGGTTTAGGCACAATCTGTTGATTACAGATAACGCCAGTAACAATGAGTGCATTGAAATGGTGATTGCCTGTGCAAATGTGAATCTTTTTTTTTGTTATTCTTAAAAAATCAGAATCTGACAATCGCAGAATCTGTTACAGCATGCAAGGCAATAGTATAAAATGGTGACACGATGGTTTGGCACAATCTGTTGATTGTGCCAAACACATACGTTGAAACTCAACATTCCTAATTGCATGTCACATTCTACGTTATATGTAATCTTTGTAATAACTTTATTTTAGAAATATATTTTTTAAATGGTCATAATGCAAAAATAATTATTAAAAATGACAATTTTATTTTATAATTACTTTCTTATCTCAAACATTAATGATTTAATGATTCATTACCTCATAAAAATAATTATACTTTCATTGCAGAAAAAATTTCAGCTCCTCCGCACACAAAAGCAACATTCAACACCCTTTTAACAAACAAACTTAACAATAATAAAACATACATAATAGAACCTAAGGATAAATCTATGGCACGTAAAATTTCACATTCATCATATGATACCATTATTTGCCACCTGATAAACATTTCAAACACATACCTACATATTTAACCAAACACAGACAGAGAGCAATTATCGAAGAATTTGATTGTCACGTAAAATATGTGCGAGTGGAGCAAAACAATTTTGAACACTCCGGCAGAAGATCACAAATTAAAGTTAAAAATAACTATTACAGAGATAAAACTTTTCGTGAAAAAGTTTAAGGACTATTAATAATAATTATAACCATTCCAAATCAACAATTTCAAATGATAATAGAACAATTTTAACGAGCAAAAACTTTGAAATTTTTTTAAACGAACTTGAAATAAAAATTGACGATTCACATTTGTATTCTACCGAAGAGATAAATTCATTAAAACAATGAAGATGTCTCTTCGAGATCATTATCAGATCTACACTGTTGAGATATTATATATGACACGATTGGTACAGGCGGTACCTACATACGTCTACTCGAAAACGTGTTCATCGAACCAACGCTGAAAATAAAAAATAAATTTCAAGACAATGCAATGAATTTTTAAACCTAAGATTTACTAAAGAATCAGTTTCACCCTGAAAAAAGGTACAAAAAAAAGATGAAACCGCAAAATAATTTCATCCGCCGTCAACATTCGTTGAAGTTGTTGAATGTCTTTCCAGCGCAAATCCAAACATTTCCTTCGTGTTAGATTTGCAATCAGGTTTCTACAGACCACCGTTAGATCCTGCAACAGCTCACAAAAGCGGTTTTAGTAATCACGACTGTCATGACGAATTTAAAAGATTGCCGCAAGGTTTAGCAAACTAGCCGTTTCCCTTTCAACTCTTAATACAATCAGTTTTAAAACAATTAACAGACGTAACGTACTTTGTGTATGCAGACGATATCATTTGCTTTTCAAATGGGATGGCGGATCATGCTGAACATTTAAATGAAATATTCCAACGTTTTAGAGACAAAAAACTCAAACTTCATCCAAAGAAATTCATTAATTTAACACTATTTTATGTAACAGTAAAAATGCGTCTTTTGGCAAATGAAGTTCTGCCAACTGCCTAGGCCCGCCTCCTTGCTACGCCACACTTTTACAGTAGGAAATTATTTACGTTCATTTAAGGTCTCAATCTCAATTCAAGATTTTTAAATATTGTTACAATGCATGCATCAAAAAGGCACGCGTTGGCAACATCAACACATTTCAAGAGCATACATCAACGTACATCAACATACAGCAACATACATCAACATAAATCAACATACATCAACGTACATCAACATAAATCAGCGTAGATCAACGTACATCAACGTACAACAACATACATCAATATACATCAACATACATAAAAATAGATCAACGTACATCAACGTACATCAACATGAATCAGCGTACATCAACATACAACAACATACATCAACACACAACAACATACATCAACATACAACAACATACATCAACACACAACAACATACATCAACATACAACAACATACATCAACACAACAACATACATCAACATATATCAACATACATCAACGTACATCAACATACAGCAACATACATCAACATAAATCAACATACAACAACATACAACAACACATATCATTATAACAAAATATCGGTAACAAATTTTCAAATTCTTCAATTCTCGTAGAGTAAGTACATCGAGAGAGAAAAATCTTTGTTTACATTTGTTTTCGTGAAATTTTGTCTCTATCCAATGTCTTTCTTAAGTCTCATTAGTCGATAATTAAATAAACAAAACAAAAAGTCTCGTTGTAACGATGCGTGAGTTCTATCTTTTTTAAAAGTGCAACAACTCAATAATAATATATGTATTGTATATAAATAATATACATAGATCTCCATAAACCACCTCTCAGGTGTACATAATAAATTCACAAAGATTCATTACGACAGAATGAAGGTCAGACGTACACACCAACCACATACATTTTCATTGTTTATAATATAATCTTTATATATATATATATATATATATATATATATATAATATAGATAGAAGATAGATTACAACGGAATACATGGGACTACCTTTGGAGTGGGACGTTTGGAGGTAGACCGTGATTGAGAGACTGACAGAGTTGAGGTTGAACGGAGCCAACTTCATTTTAAACATCTCATTGAAGACGGGGCTGTTGCTCGCTTTTACCATTTCTGATTTCTTGCTCTTCAAGACTTTGTTCACTTGCATCAGCATCACCTTAGCGTACATTTCTTCACAATTCCAAAAATATGATATATATTTTTGTGGGCATTACTAAAAAAAAACAAATCTTCATTTAAATTATATTGTTATGTGTTAATTTTTAGACTAAACGCATATTTTAATAATGGTTCTATTAAAAACTTTCAATGAAATGTGAAAAAGAAAATTAATTAAAAATTTATTCAATGCTGGAAAATACAAATTATTGAGAAAATAAATATAAATGGCTGACTAAATAGATGAATGAATGGACGAACGAACGAACGAATGAATGAATGAATAAACGCACGGATAAATAAATGTATACACAAAAAAAAGAAATTTAGATACGCGAACGAATGAACAGTCAAGAAAGAGGGAATAAATAAGTGAATTAATGAATTATTAGTGATTGAGTGAGTTGAGTGATTGCAAGTGTGAATGAACGGATGAGTGAATGAGTAAATATGAATAGTGAATTAATAAACAAGTGCACTTGTTTTGTGTGATTCTTCCTCCGTCAACATTTCATCAACTTTGAAATTTTTGCCGGCGTATATTCCGACAGTTAATCTGCTGAGATCTCCGTTGTATGATAAAGAAACGTACAGCTGCATGCTGTCCACCCCCTTAAAAGTTCACGACCATATGATCCATAAAATGCGATTTTCATTAAATTCAAACCAAAACTACACATCAACAACATCGGCAGAACTCAAAAGATAAGTTTCAATTGCAGTTCACGTATCATCAAACGACCAACAACTGCATTTTGCTTAACATTCATGATTGATCATTATTTTTAAACAATTTGTTACGGGATAATTTTGTTGAAACAAAAAATTAGATGTTTCTAAGTTGAACGACTGTTTGATGTGCCAAAGAAAGCTCACATTAGCACTCATAACGACATTCACTTGCCTAAAAACAAGCGTCCACGTTAAACGATTTAAACATGTAGGGGGGCATCCTGCGATGGAAATTAATTACCAACTTCCAGGCCATCACGTGTTCAGCGCTTATAACGGATGTGCTATTTAACTGAAGCAACTATTTTAAATCTCAGTTGTTGGATTGTACTTCAAGGTAGATCGTAAATAAAAATAAAATAATTAGAAAAAACATTGTAAAAATGCAAAAAACAGCAAATTAAATACAAATTGTGAATTAAAATAAGCTAGGAGTCAATTCAAAGAAAATAAGGAAAATTTTTTTGCGTGAATTAAAAGTAGGATAAAAATTGATAACAACTATCAAAATGATGTAAATTTTCTTGATTATTATCTTTATTGCAGCATTCAAACGCACCAACGTTTCCTGTGCATACTAGTGAACCATGCTATCGGACACATTGAGTGAGACAGGCGGGAATCATTTGCATTCGAAGTCAGTCACTGCAACGCAGGACCAGGCGCTCTTAATCATCATTACACCATTCCTCAGGCAGAGTAAATATTAAATATTTTGGCTAAAATTAACAACAAAATAAACAAAAAACTACCAAAAACAAAACACATGCATTAACAAAATGGTAGCAAAGTGGACCTCGTGCCCTGGATGCGACAGATCATCCCTTTCTAGATCTCTCCACAACACCACCTTTGATGACGATTCGTACATCTTCAGTGGGTAGGTCACGCTTCCGATAACCACGTGACTTTTGTTTCTTGTAACGTCAAACACTGTGAACTTTAGCGAACGTTCCTTTAAGTTCCGTAGTGAAACCTGGAAAAATTATGTTTGTTTGTTTGTTCTAATTTAACGGCATTGAAGCTCCCAAAATGGTGCTATGGTGTATACTTATCGAGATTAGTTTATTCTGTATATTTTAAATCTATTGTCAGTTAACCAATACTCGTTATCATTTGGAAAAATTAAATCAAAGTTCATCTATCACTCTCTTTTTGAGTTTTTTATTTTTAAATTTGAAGCTTCGAAATTATGATCAATTTAATTCTCAACAGTGATTAAATAAAATAAATTTAATTTATGTTATATTTATTATTAATGTATTCAATATTTGATTAATTTAATTAAGTCTGTAAACAATAGGTTGCCTAGTGCATCCCAAAATACATCCATCCTGAAGTTTTCAGTTTGATAGGTGTGTAAGGAGAGGAGTTGATTAAAATTGGCAAGGGAGATCTCATATTAAAAGATGAAAATATGCGAAAAAAAGGAAATATCTATAAAGTTGTCAAATTGATTGAACATATGAACACAATTTTCAATTATTTAGCGTGGAATCACCATTTCTATTTAACACTTCAATATTAATAATGTCGTAAATAAATAATAAAAAATATTTATGGTATCAATTAATAAAGCTCTTACGTGCATATAAATTGTTTCCATTAAAGTTACGAAAAAAAAATTAATAGGTCGCCTAATTCATTCAATAACATCTATTGTTGCAAATATAGACTATCGAGTACATCACTACACACATTTTACATTTTGATTCTGTATTTGTTATCAACTAGCAAGCACTTCATTCTCGTCCACAGTTCATTCATCTTCAGTCTGAAAAATTAAATGAAGAGATTCCTTACTTGAAAAACGAAGTTTTCGTCAAATTTGGGATTGCAATTTTTCTTTTTAAACTGAGATTGCAGGTGACGCTTCTCGTCGGGTAGCAAGCAAATCCTGATGATTGCCAGATTTGAACATTTCTTTAATTTTATATTCTCATAAATTTGTAATGCAATAACAATATTATTAAAAATCATTGTTGACGTAAATTAAGCAAGAAGTAAGAAGCGCTGTGAGAAATGGCGACCTGACGTAGGGATCGCAGCCGTTGTTGATGCCTCTGATCCTGCTCGGAAGGTTTTTCATTTGGATGAGCGTCACAGCAAGTCTCTCTGCCTCCGGGTTGTACTGGATGGCGAACCACAACCTCCCGATGTTGTCCTCCTCAAAATTTGTCTCCACATCAACGCCCTGCTGGTCGTCGTACAGAGTCGGGTCGATGCCATACACCAGGGAGTCACTGCCTTTGTTTTGTTGGGATATTTTAAATTTCATTTACCATTTACCAGCAGTATTGACGAAAACCACAATTTTATACCACTATTTAAGAGGAAAGTAGAAAACAACACAGTACGAGAAAAATTAGTACGATATATCGAAGTATAACGTGACATGTTACGCGAATACCAAGAGATGAAGAGCTGACCGGGTAAGAATAAAACTGCTGGTACATTTTGTTAATTGTTAGTTTAAAAAAAAACAGTAAAACTTATATGATGTATAATTGACTAACAGACAATAACGTAAAACGTATAAAATGTTCAGAAACGTGATCAAACTCATCACAATTTATTCCAATAAATTGTTTAATTTTCCATATATCAAGAATATTTTTATTGGTACGTAATAATAATTTTCATGCAATTTAGCATTAGCTGTATACAGAAAATGCTTACCTTTCACCTTCAACTGGTTTGATGAAATTTCTAGAAAAGTTACTTTAAAAGGTTAACTTCTTTTTAGCATTTTATGAATTTTATGAAAAAATTAAGTTTTTCTTTTTAGCATTTTATAAAGTTTATGAATAAATTTTATGAAAAAAGTAGTGTTATGATGAAGTGTATGCTGCTATACTAAATTTCTCTTATGTTTTTTGGCTTACTTATCAGGATATATTAAAATCTTTATATTTTGTTGGTATATCAAAACTCAGATGTAAGCAATAACTATAATTTACTGGATTTTATAAAATTTTCAAATCTTCTTGGGAATAACATTTTATGTCGGAGATACTAATGTTTTTGATTAACGTACCATAGGGTTATTTTTTAGATGTATATATATTTATCCCATTCAGACTTCCGGCATCCATTCAGTCCATTCATCCGTCAGCTTCGGCAATTGAGCAGTAGTTGACCTTCATTCAACAATCCCCTACTGTTTATTATCTGGAAACTTATCAAACTTAAAATAAACCTCAAACTACCGATACAAACATATAGAAACGAGTTACAAACACAGTCTGAATTGCATCGCATCTATCACAATTTTTGCGTAGTGGACCCAATAATTCTCCACCCACCTGTGGAAACTACGCTGACATAAAACATTCTTAAACAAAATTTGTTTTGTTTGACCAGCCTGGTAATTCTTAGATCAACTATCCTTTTTGATATACCATAACTTTGAAATGCCTAAGCAATAGAACCTCAAAATCTAACCAGCTGAAAAATGAACTCATGTCTAGAAAATATTTAAAAAAAATGTTTTCAGCATCTTTAAAACTGTTTCAAACCAGATTGATGAACAGGCATGAAATTACCACTATTTAGATGAGTAATTTGCTCTGCTACTAATTGCACAATCAGTTTTAACATAAACAATAAATTACATCGGCTGATATCTGCGGGTGTTTTTTTTTTCTGGGGTGTGCATCATTTAACATTTAACAATGGTACGACTATGGTACGCTTGTTTACATTTTTGCGGAAAATAACTTGCTGGCGTCATGAATAAATTTATCAAACTAGTTTTAAATGGTATTTAATTTTTTTTCGAATACTTCTTTTTTCTACAAAGCCGTTTTGCTTTCTTTCGCCCAGGTGGTTTCAATTTGAGGGAAACAAGTTCATGAACATTTTTTTAAACCCAGCGTTGAACATACCAAATTCTTTATTCATATCATCGTTTACATATTTAAAAACGTAATTGAAAACTGTCGAAACCACTCCATCCGGTAACATCAACAATCATGAAAGTCACGAAAACTCTATAAAAGCCGCAACAATGTTTGCATTGGTATTACAAAAATCACTACAATGAAATGCTCAGATCAATTGGACTGAACGCCGCACAAATAAAAAAATTCTGGAGTTGATAAGAGAGGAAAAAATGATGATAAGCCCCATAAGAAAAAAATGTAAAAGGAAGGGAAAAGAAAAAAAAGAATGAAGACAGGGGAAGATGTTTTTGGGTTGGATGGAGGGAAAAGATACTTACATGAACAGAGGCTTTTGAACAGGAAAGAATGGAAATGGCAGAATGGAGATCTCTTCAAGAGCAGAAAACTCAATGAATGAAGAAACTTGGAACCAATGATAGAAAATTCTACTTTTTGAGTTAATTATTATTTAAAAAACGCAAAACAAAAAAGTGTTGAAATAATAAATGAATTGACAAGCAAATGTTGTGTAAAAAAAAGGTAGCCTTAATTTATGTTTGTAAATAGAGTAAATAGATATTAATCAACTGGACTTAAATGGCTGTTGTATCGTCTTCAGAACAGAAAATGTATATGCTTCTTGTTGTTGAAAATTTGAATTATGTTCAAAACAGCAGACACTAAAAACGATAGTAAAAGAATAAATTTACTTAATTTTCATAACTATTGTATGATACAAAAAAGAGTTGAACTTCTTACGGTGAACTACATTTGAAAAAAATTAACAATAACTCTAACGAACTTTTGTTATTCTCCACGTGATCAGCTGACTGCAGAAGGTGTTTGTTGCTCCTCCTGCTGACCGCCGAATTAACAAGGAAAGGTTCGGAAGACCACCTACCGTTGCTGTTGCTGCTATTACCGTTGTTGTTGGTGGTGTTGTTGCTGCTGCTGTTATTGTGGTTGTTTGAAGGATCTTGTGAGTGGGCAGGTTTTGTTGGAGTTGAGGCTGAAGGTGATTCATCTCTGCTGCTCTTCACGTCGTTGGCGTACCACAAGTGTCTCCTGCGTTCTATCAGATTTGGTACTGTGAATGGAATAGTGGTAATCCTAGAGGGGAAGATGATGTTATTGGAACAGGATTTTTGTAACTGGCCAAAAGACATCATAAAGATCTGATCTAATTAAGTGAGTAATTAGTTGAAAAAATCCAAAGTATCCTATCTTTTGACAAATGCATGTCCTTCTCATTCGTTGTCATAAAACATATTGTTACCGAAGTGTGATGCCTATAAGTTGTAAGAACACACCAATCTATCAATCTGACTAATTCACATGTTACAGAAAACAAATTAAATTTCAAAATTTCAGTTACTGAACTGAAAACTTCAAACACCGCGAAACAAAACAAAACATTAAAGAGACAGATCAATTGAATTACGTTAATGCTAACTTCATCATTCAGTTTCAAACACTTTTATAATTAAACATTTGATCTAAGAGTATATATATATATACACTTTGATGAATAGTAAAGAAAAGTTGTCGAATGACTTGATGATAATGACATACATAATTGTAGCGACATGTAATGTAAGCACGTATTTATAAGCACATATGTATATATAAATAGAAAGAGAGAGAGAGATGAAAAAAAAGAAAGAGAGAGAAAGTAAAATTATAAATATTTGTAGTATATGTAAATATTAATTTATATACATATATATATATATATGTATATTTATATATATATGTATACATATATATATATATGTATATTTATATATATATATGTATACTTATATATATATATATATATATATTGTATGGTATGTATGTATATATTAATATATTGTTATTTACAAACTGATAAACACCGAGATGTTGAAGCGAACTGGTATGAGCAGTTGTATGCGGTTCTCACCCGAAAGTTTCTCAGATGGCTCGGCCACGTTTGGATAATGAATAACGGTCGAATTCCCAAGGATTTCTTGTACGGTGAATTGGTCGAGGGATGTAGAACAAAAGGGCGCCCAAGGTTTCGGTTCCATGACATTTGTAAGAGGGACATGAAAAGCTGCTCCATCAATTTCAGATCTTGGGAGAGCTTAGCAGATGATCGCGCAGTCTGGAGGATGTCAGTCAAGCAGGGTGCATTACGTGTGGAGATGGATCAAATTCGGAAACAGCGTCAAAATCAACTTCAGCAGCCGACGGCCTTTATCTGGGTCTTTTTTATAGAGGTTGGTCTGCTTAGTCATTCTTGGTGGTGTAGAATTCACTAACTTTAGTTATTATAGTTTCATCATCGTCTCTCGAAACGGAAAGATGCCGACGACGAACGGGGAGTATATACCTTTAGACACGTACAAACACACATGCATAAATAAAAAGAAAGAGAAAAAAGAGAGAAGAAGAAAAAGAGAGTGAGAGAAAAAGGCAGCAGAACAGACGAAACGAGAAGAAATTTGATACGCAGCTCACGTTTATTAATTTTAGTGTCATTAGGTTTTTTAATGAAAATAATACTTGAAAAACATTTGGGTCGTTTTATAATTTCAATAATGTAGCAGCCAAGTTACATCAGCAAACATCCAAGCATCATCAACAAACAACCAAATTACATTAACAAACAACCAAGCTTCATTAACAATTAACCAGGTTATTTCAACAAATGACATATTTTCAAGCTTTCTTACTCTTCTCTTATTTTCGTAACTTAACAGAAAAATTTTCTGAATTCATGATCATTCTTTTAAATTTTAACAACGTTTCTTCACCATCTTCAGCATTTTAAACAAAGAAATAAGGATTGAAAATGTTAAAAGCATTAGAAAAATCGAAAACTGAACTAAATAAATGTTTTTAAGGAAAAAAGGGATAGCTGAAATATGTGGGAGAATGGTGGCCTAGAGTTTTTGTTTTGTACAAATACACGCGCAAATGAATGCAACTATACTTTAAGTGTTCATTTCAAGTGTTCATTTAAATGTTTTCTCTATACATCACATTGTTTGTGCATTCAAAGTTCTTAGTTTTCACGTGCAAGGATATGAGCGAAATTTTCGTACCTTTCATTATATAATTAATTATGAAGCCAGTTTACATTTGAGACGGATGTTATGAAATCATGTTAATATATAACTGTATATGTGTGTTTGTGTGTGTGCCTGTGTGTGTGGAGGAAAGGGAAAAGGGTAGAAAAATATTATATGAAAATATGGTGGTCTCATTACTTTATTCACAGTCAAAAAATTAAATGAGTGTTGAGAATTATTGGTAATTAGATGGCTAAAAAGAAGAAAAATCAAAAAACACTTTAGCTGTAAATTTGCTTGAGGATAACTAGCATACAATCTAGAAATATAAATCATGCTAGATGAAACAAATTAATGAATTTCTCTTCGGAGCAATGCTGCGTGTTTTGTAAGCGTAAACATTTGAAACCAAACTTGTTTGCCTATAAACATACATGCTCATAACAATTTTTTTTCATAAAAGCTATAAATAGAATAATAAAAAAATTTCCATGATAAAAAGAAGAAAGTGTAATAAATGGAGAAGTGTAGCGCTGGAAATGAAGTGCATGTCAAACATTCATCCCCGTACTCCTCCTCAGCCTCTTCATCTTACGCGGCACTTCAGATAGAGATGGCGCACAACAATCACACTTCTTGTAAATCTTCTTCGAATAATTGCTTCTGCCTCGTTTTTCGCAACTGGTGCGCTACAATTATATCCATTGAAAAAATAAACAACAAAAGTCCTAAGTCAGGAAGAAAAAATGCTTCTCACACAAAGCCGTTCAAAAACGTTTCATTCTGACATCTCTTGTTTCAATTGCTGTTAAAACACAAACGAGTTTAAAAACTAATGTGGACGAATTATGTTTTAAAAATCTATAATATTAATTTATGCGCAATATTTTTCATACTGACAGGAAATCAAAAAATCTAATAAACAGATATAGGAGTGTAAAATGATGGCAGTAGCAATTCAACAGACTCATCTCTCATTAGCACATTTCCTTTCTGACATGAATCGTAAACATTGATGACTTTTGTTTTATATAATTAACTCCCGTATGTAATTTATAAAACAATGTAAGTAGGTAAGTTCACCACAAAAATTTATCTTTAATATATTCCCGCTCTCCTTCACACTCATCGTCAACCGGTTTATTCTTCTGACGAATGCAAAACTCTCGTAACTTCATTTGCTAATCATTTTAACTCATAAATTAACAATATCCATCGCTTCTGTTGTTGCTGATCCAAACATTTCTTTTTTTTGATCCTCGTCCTTATCTTGGCTCTTCTTATGAATCTTTTCCGACTGTCTCTGAAATTTTAAATCTCATTCGTTTCTATCCAAATAAAACCTCTTCGCTTGACAACCTACCAACAATAATTCTTAAACGATTTGCTCTATTTTTCGCACCCATCTAGCAAAACTTGCCAATCTTTCCTACGCATCAAGTACTTTTTCTACTTTGTTCAAAAGTGTTCAAGTTCTACTTTTACTCAAAAAACTTAATCTCGATCCCACAATTCCTTCAAGCTATCGTCCAATTTCAAATTTACCCACAATATCCTAAATGGAACTCGTGAACACATCGCTTCATCTCCCATATTTACTACCCTCCAATCCACCTATGAACCAGAATTTTTGACTGAAGGCGCATTAATCCACATTTACGATAATATGACCAGCATCTGCGGAAATAAAAAATGTGCAGCACTTCTAAACCCGGACCCATCAGCTGCATTTGATACTATCTGCCACATAACGTTGTTTGAAAGATCAGAGTATGAATTTAGCATAAGGGGTCCTGCTCTCACTTGTTTCGAATCATATTTATCTGATCGCCATCAATACATTAAACTAGGTTTACAATCTTCCTTCCCACTCTCCTTGACTGCTGGCATCCCACAGGGCTCTGTGCTCAGCCCCCTTCTTTTCACAATTTATGTCACCCCTATCTCTGATGTTATTTTTCAATTTAATGTTTTTTATCATCACTATGCTGACGATACTTGCCTCAATACATTCATCTCCAAATCAAATATCACTTTTCAGCTTGAAAACTTGAGCGCTTGTACAAAATGATTAAAGACTAGCATCTTCGCAACTATCTTCAACTCAACTCAGAGAAATCGTCAATCATGTTTCTTGGCACTCATCAACAAATTCGAAAATGCTCAATACCCACAGTTCTCAATATTGCCGGTTCTGCTCTTCTAATTTCAGATTCTATCAAAATTTTTGGAGTCTCTTTCGATCCTACACTTTTTTCCAACCATCACATCTCTACCGTGGTTAAATCATGCAACATAATCATTTGGCCGATTCGTCCTATCCGACACTACCTATCTACTGAACTATCATCAACTTTAGCTCGAAGCCTCGTTCTTTCTCGTCTTGACATTGCAACTCTATCTTACATAGTGTTCCTTCCCTACCCGATCTCCTCTCTACAAATAGCGCAAAACAGACTTGCTAAACTCGTTCAAGACAAATCTTATTTTATATCAAGACCATCCTGTTTAATTAAATTGCACTTGCTGTCAATAAGTCAACGAATCATCTTCAAAATTATGGTTATAATGTACCAGGTCATACATAATCAACAACCGCCATATCTTTAAGATATCTTGTGCATTCATCAGAATGTTGGACATAAACGTCAATCTGATGTCTCTAATAATTTAAATCAACCACAAACCCGCACTTGCTAATAGAAGATTTTTCTTTTTTCTCCTTCTCTGTGGAATAATCTGCCCTTGCCTATCAGACAACAACCTTTTCTTCAACTATACAAATAGCATTTAAAACTTTATCTGTTTCAACAGACATTTGGCAGCGATCTAGATGGCAACTCATCCTTAGCGCTTCAGACGCTATGAATTGGATGCTGTGTCAAATTTCACATTATTGTTATTATATAGAAAAAACATCGTTTAAAATACAATAAACATTTCAACCGAAACATAGGATAATTCTTAGATAGTTGACTGATTGCGCATTCCGCATTTTAGGACGATTAGGAAGGGATCGATGTATTCCATTGTTGAAGACTTTTGACTAAGTTTTAGCTATGAAAAGAAGAATATAAAAATTTTTACGATAAAAATAAGAAAGTGTAATAAATTGAGAAGGGTATTGCTGGAATTTCTTTCTAGGAATTATCGTATTTTTCAATAAAAATGTCAACTGTATTTTTATACGTTGTTTTGTCAATATTTTAAAAATAATTTTTTGATAGTATTTCTCAGAGGTTTCAACATCAAACACACACTATATGTAAATACACAATTAATAAAGCATCCTACTGCATTTGTATGTGTTAGGTGGAGATCTTTTTGCATTTTAACACAGTCACTGCTTGGCACTTTCACTGTACATTATCAAGCAATCTAGGTTCCTAATATTTTAACTTGTTTTAATAGGTAAGCAAATGTAACCGATTATTTAAAATTCATCAATAATGTAAACATTCCTCGTGCAATAGCTAGCAAGCATTCTGCTAATTTTTTGAGTAAATGTGGCTGCTAGTTATCAGACTGCTCAAGTACACAAACCGGATGACTTGTTTTGGAGAGTTCTGCAACGACTCCATTTCATTTTAAGATAATCAATTTTTAGTTGTCAATAATCCTTTTACTACCATCAAATGTTCTCTCAATCAGTCTTTAAGCAATCTGCATTAGATGTTACTAGAGTAGGATCGTCTGCAAATCCTATGCCTTCCTTTTTTCATTTTTCTTTTTTATATAATGTTGTGAACAGCGATGACAAATGACAACGGCTTACAATTCATCATGCTTCGATGCATTCTCTGTTTTCTGTACCAACTCTTACACTATTTTTGAATCTTCGTAAACTTCTTTGACTAGTTTTATTTTATATACTTTTTTGTTTTTTTTTTCCATTTCAGCAAAAAGCAGGGAGACACAGAAGCTCAATGAGCTTGTATAGTCATTCAAAACACAATAAAGACAAATTCATACAAAAAATACACAAAAAACAAAACATAAATAATCACCAAAATGAAAAGAAATTCCTAATAGGAAAACAATAATATAATAAATACATAATAAATGAATCCGAATAATGCTAAACCAACCTATAAAAAAACAAAACTATTACAAACAGAACCACCACATACTTTTGCACTAAGTTGATGTTTTAACTTAGGCTACTGATGAGTCCCATGAGGGACAAAACGTGTCTAGCCTAAAATGAGTTAGGTGTTCATAGAAACACACCTTTGGACGTGGTGATTGATTGTTTCACAGTACGATATTCTCATTAAAATAATTGTTAAATTTTCCTATACTTTCTAGTGGCCCAATCCTTCATACCCTAGTAAAAATGCTCCTTTGAAATTGACAAAAACAATAGTTGGTCTTTTGTCAAATATTTTTTGCACTTTCTATCGATAGTTCTAAAGTATTTGTTGGATTGTACTTTTTTGAAACTTGCTTGCTTTTTACTCAAAAGTTGCTCTATACATGTTCAGCAGTTTTATCAAGACAGTAAACAAGATATATCGATCAGTGATTACCGCCATCTTTCAGAGTACGTCTTTAAATAAACACAGTTGACTTGCACCATTCTTGTCCATTTTCCGTTTCCTTAAATTTCTTGAAGTACAACTGGTTCTTTTGTTTTTATCAATTCAAATAGAATTCCAGCTTTCTTTTTAATAATAATAATAAGCCTCTCTTGTTTCTAACTACAAAAATAGCAAATGATACAGGAATCCACGATGTCATTCGACAAAGTTTTTCCAAAAAAACAACAACAACACACGTTTAGACGACATTGTCCCCGAGATCGGGGGGTTGCCGTTTGGCTACCTATGATGAAACCGAAATACCCCTCGACGCCATTCCATCATAAGTAATTTATTTGGCTAATTATTACGCAGGACGCCCTTCCTTACGCAACCACAGTTATAAGCGGTGGGCCTAGCCTTTGATGATCCAACATCACTCACAAGGCAGTGAGGGTCAGTTTAATGTCATAACCAGGACATAAAGTTTTTCCAAAAACAAGTTAATTATTTGTTTGATGAATGAGTTTAACAAATTTGATTAATATTGTTTACCATAATCAAAACGCAATTTATAAGAAGTAGAATAACGCAAAATTTTGTAAATGCATTTGACAAATGATAATGTAAAATTAAAACAAAGACTTAACAACTTAAGCGGCATAAAACATTTACTTAATTTAAAAAAGTACAGTCAGTTGGAATGACATGCAAACATTTGACATTATAATAAGTTACACACACACACATACAACACACACACACACACACACACACACACACACACACACACACACACACACACACACACACACACACACACACACACACAGGAGCACCAACCAAAACAGATACATATTTATACACATAAATATATAAATAAATAAACAAACAAACAAACAAACAAACAAATCAATAAATAAATAGATGAAATAAATACATATATAAATATATAGATATAAATATATATATATATATATCATTTATATATATATATATATATATATATATATATATCATTTAAACTAGCTCTACTTGTAAGAGATTATTTGACTGGAGATGCACCAATCTACCTGAGGGAACAGATTCATTCAGTATCAGAGATTCAATATAGGGGTCGACTACGATCATCAAGCCGCGGTGACCTACACATTCCTAAGTTCATATCTTCTCATTTTGGAAAAAGAAGATTTTCAGTAGCATCTGCCCAGATTTGGAATGCGTTGCCTGCTGATCTAAAGAATTTCAACATCATGAGTCGAAGTGAATTCAAAAAACGGCTAAAGACTCATTTTTTCAACATTCAACAGCAAAGAAGGTAGAGAGCGCTTCTGAAGTCAACTCACAAGAGGCGCTATACAAATTCTGCAATACAATACAATACAATATATATATATATATACATATATATATATATACATATATATATATATGTATATATTAGGGTGGTTCACATTTGAATGGGGAAAAAAATTTTTTGTCTGATTTGAGTGCACACCCTCTGAAAAGTTTCTATTGGGTCCTAAAAACTTACAAACCAAAAATAAGACAAATCAAATTAAATTTAGAGGTTGCTCATGCATCTCAAAATTATATAAAAATGTGATAATTCATTATTTCAAAACCAAATACAAATATAACTGGAAAAGTATCAAAAGTTGGTTACTTACTTAATTCAAAACATAGATATTAGATATTTTAAAATGCATTATTATTATTAAATATTCTATGGTCACCATATTTGTTGTCAGCAAAAAGTAAAATAGGATAAATATCTGCATAATTTAACTGTGTCGATTTACTAGTAATTTGAGATGATTTTGAAATACCGGTACTGTACATATTTAACTACGTATAAAATGGCTTCTAATTCAAACTGTGGTGCTCTTACAACACGCAGCATGACTAACATATGGCTGATTGGACAGTTACAAAGTGAACTTTCAGTAAATGTATTGCCTACAACAGGTGATGTCCTGAGAATGTTTTTTTATTATCATCAAGTAGAAAAGAAAACTGAAAGTGCAAAACTGTCGTCAGATAAGGTCATGGACATGTGGAACAAGGCTAGAATACCAACAACCTACCATATTCATGTTGTAGAAAAAGTAAAGTCGGTAGTTGATGACTACAAGCTAATAAAAAAGAACAAAACAGACAAAGTGAAGCACAACGAGCACGAGAGAAGGAATTTGAAAAAAAGGAGCACATGCTGTTTGATATTGCTCACCAACACGCCATGCAGCTCATCCGAATTCAGGAAGATATAGAATTTCTTGAAGACCAGAGGGGCAGTCGACGAATGCAAATGAGTGGCATTGATAAAGACCTGACCAAGAAAGAAGAGCGCACAGAACAACGTAAATGCAAAAAAGAAGAGAGAAAAGAGCGAGAGCAGAAGCGGATGACAGAAAGTACCTCACTACATTTATCTAGTTCTGATGACAGTGATAGTGAACAGCAGGACACAGAGGACAACTATGAAATTGAAATTCCAGTGTACTACAAAAAGCAGATCAGTGAAGTAGAAGACAGTCTGTCAAGCAGTGCCAGCAAAAAAACACGAACTGTGCAGGATATGTTGTCGTCGCCAGATGTTGCTTCAGCACTGGATAGAATAAACCTGTCAGATAGAAAGTTCACAGTATTAGCAGCAGCCATTGCACAAGCTAGTGGGCAAGACATCAGGGATACATCTCTGTCACGTTCCACAGTTCATCGTAAACGACAGCAACATCGATCAACCATTGACAGCAGTATTCGTCAACAATTTCAGGATCGTGACAGAAACCCCCTTCTGGTTCACTGGGATGGGAAGATCATGAATGATGATCCACACTCCAGAACTGATAGACTGGCTGTTGTTGTGACTGGCTGTAATGTGGAGAAAATCTTAGGAATTGTTAAAATTGCATCAAGCACGGGACAAGCACAGGCCAATGCAACTTTTCAGTTGCTCAAATTATGGGACGTTAGTGAAGACATTATAGGCATGTGCTTTGATACTACTGCTGCCAATACTGGGACGTCAAGTGGAGCATGTGTTTTGCTGGAGAAACTGCTCCATAGAAATCTCTTGCATTTTGCTTGTCGTCATCATGTACATGAATTGATAATCGGTGAAGTTTTCACAGTTCTGTTTGGTCCAAGCCGGGCCCCAACATGGAAGTTGAA
>NW_008704084.1:2056785-2165350 GCF_000326865.2 Helobdella robusta | reverse complement strand
TCCATTTCCGTGTTCCTGGAGCATATCACATGGCCAGATGGATGGCCAAAGTGATCTACTGTCTCAAAATGTATTTGTTCCGCAATGAATTCAAGCTAACAGCAACTGAAACAAAAAGTTTAACTGAATTCTGCCTATTTGCAACCCATATATATGTGCCAGCATGGATGTTGTGCCCAATACCCAGTGATGCACCAGTCAATGACCTGCAACTTCTGAGCAGAATTGAACAATACTCTGAAATCAACAAGAATGTAGCAAGTGCTGCCACAAAAAAGTTGAAGAATCATCTGTGGTATCTCGGTACAGAAATGGTTTGGCTGTCATTGTTCTCAAATAAGGTTGCAAATGCTGAGAAGCAGTTGATTGTGGAAGCAATGACTGCAGTAGATTCTGACTGGAGTGTGCGAGGTGTCAAATATCCTGCAACTGAACTGGAACAGGTGAAAAGCAAACCACTGCATGATCTGGTATCAGGTACATCTCGTGCTGCATTGTTATTACTTGGAATGGATGTTGCTATCTTGCGTGAAACTGAACCAGACTCATGGAATGATCTTCCTTTATTTCAAAAAGTAGCAAATGTTGTGAAGTCACTTAAGGTCGTTAATGACACTGCAGAACGCACTGTGGCACTCATGACAAATTTTAACCAGTCTATAACCAAAAATGAAACAGAACTGCAAAAACTGATACAGGTGGTGGAGGACAATCGAACACGTATTCCGGACTCCTCTAAGCGCACATTAGCCAGTGCTCAAGCAGCTGCTGCTATGTTTCGAGTCTGACATACTATGAGTGATTAACAGAAAAACATAAACTGAGTACATTAATTGCCTCAAGTTAATTTCAGTATCTCAATCAAAGATTAACAGTACTGAACTTTCGTTTGGCATAATCAAGTTGCCTTTACCTTGTGAGAACTGTTTGTTTAGTGTTGAATATTTTGTTATTTTGAGTATAAATTTGTAGAACTGTTAAATCTTACATGATTTTCACAAGAATGTTGTTCATTTTACTGCAAAATAAACATTAAACACAAAATTGTAGCACTGACCAATATTCGCTTATATGCTAAATATGGTGAAAAACTGAATGTCATTGAGCAATCTCTAAATATTGTCAGAATTGAATGAAATTTTGCACACATGCTAACTTTCAGCTAAGGAAAAAATATAAGGGGTGTGCACTTAAATATTAAAAAAAAAATTTTTTTTGAACCACCCTATTATATATACATATATATACATACATATACATATGCAATATGCATGCATATTCTTTACAATAATATAAATATATATAATTTGTACAATAGAACACGATTGGTTGACTAGATTATCAGATCTGCTTGCTGTTGAAATGTTTCAACAGTGTGGAAGGTTGTTGTTGGTGTCCCTGTTCACGTGTTTGCCTGTGTGTGATGTTTGTCGTGTTGTTGTTTGCATGTGTTGTTGTTTGTATGTGTGGTTGTTTGTATGTGTTGTTGTTTGTACGTGTGTTGTTTGCATGTGTTGCTGCTTGTATTTGTTGTTGTTAGTATGTGTGATTGTTTGTATGTGTGGTTGTTTGCATGTGTTGCTGTTTGAATGTGTTGTTGTTTGCATGTGTTGCTGTTTGAATGTGTTGTTGTTTGCATGTGTTGCTGTTTGAATGTGTTGTTGTTTGCATGTGTTGCTGCTTGAATGTGTTGTTGTTTGCACGTGTGGTTGTTTGCATGTGTTGTTGTTTGCATTGTGATTGTTTGTATGTGTGGTTGTCTGCATGTGTTGTTGTTTCACATGTGTTGTTGTTAGCATGTGTTGTTGTTAGCATGTGTGGTTGTTTGCATGTGTTGTTGTTAGCATGTGTGGTCGTTTGTATGTGTGGCTGTTTGCATGTGTAGTTGTTTGAGTGTGAGTGATAGCGCTATTTCTTATATTTATGTGTGTGATGTGTTGTTACTTCGTTGGTACTTATGAATGTATTACTATTAGTTCATTGATCATTGAGCACACTACTGGGGTATTAAACTTAACGTCATCATCTAACACACTGAACATCATCGCCACTTACCTTATCATCTCTATCGAGATGATAAGGTAATTGGCGATAACCTTCTCATCCTCATCATCATCCTCGTCATCATCATCATCTTTGCATTCACTCTCTTCGTTCTCATCAATATTTTATACATCAGATTATGACAAAAGTCTACAAATTTCTACATATCAGCCCGACAAATGATTAACTAAAATTTATTGCAATATGTATATCTCTGTTGTACTATAAAGCAATAAAAATGAAGCAGCATGTAAAGAAGTTGGCTGGCGGCGCTCACCTATACGCTTGGTTGCTCAGAGCTAGAGAAGGTTGATGTTTGTTTGTGGATGGAAATGTTTGGTCAATAGGAAGTTGTTGTTGATGCAGTGGATGACGTTGTTGCTGTTGTTGTTGTTGATGTTGCTGATGGTGATGATAGTGCTGTTGAAAGTACTGGGGCTGTTGTATTTGGTTGTACAAGGCTTGTAATAATCCTACATTCAATGGAGCTCTTGGCTGAACTTTTAGCTTCTGCATCGAATGGCGTTTCAAACAAATATGAACTGTTAGTAACTTACAATTAATGAATTTTTAAAAGTCATCAAGAAGCTTATCGATATAGCAAATTTTTTTTGAGTGGCATATTTGGAATAAAGTAATGAAGATGAATGCATATATACCACACAGAGATAGACGCCCCACTGAAATTATTTCAAATAAAAAGTTAGGCAGGTAGATGAATTAAAAAGAAAAAAGAGCATACGCTCTCTGCATTCAGTTTCATCTCTTTTTCATATTCCTTCATTACTTCATCCAAGTTGTAGCGTGTCTGAGTATTAAATCAAAATATATATATATATATATATATATATATATATATATATATATATATATATATATATAATAAGTTTTGAAAACTTAAGCTAAAACAGTGAAAGAAAGATGAAAATCCAAAAAACAACTAAGAAATAAATACGTTACAAATTAACGCATGAAAGAAAACAATACGTCATAAAAATGATATGGAAGGATGACAAATGAAAGCAACAACGGAACTTACTTTGAAATTCATGAAAAAATTTCTGACAAGATGTTCCGACTTTGTACCAATGACCTCACTAATAGCCTGAAAGTTCGTTCCGTACTGTCTGATACCTTGGTAGATTTGAAAGATTCGAACCAACAAAAAAATAATACAAGAAAAAATGAACTGGATGCAGCCAAACATGTCTAAAGATCACAAAAATATAAACTAAAAACTGCAATAAAAAATAAAACAAAATGAAACAAATTGTTTATTATGTAACTAACTAAATTTAAGTTAACAATTAAGCAATGAGGTTGACTGTGGTAAGCATTTTGAATTTCACCGTTTCACAAAGCATGGCCAGCCAAACAAAACAACAAACCTTGAACTGCCAGGAGCAATTCAGAATTCGTCCATTTAGTTGTGTGTGTTCGTGAAACCTGCCAATCAAAACGAAAAATTTATGACACTTGTATTGTAATAACTTTTTCATCAAACAAAAACAAAATTTTCTCATAAAAAAGCGTGTTGTAAAATTAAAAGATGTATTCAACAATATGGTCGAAGGTCCACATCAGATGAACCGCAAGTCTCGTAATCAGAACCTAAGAATGTGGAGAAAGTTGCGGAGACAAACCAACTAACCTCTGGAATCCTAAATTTGTCTATAGCAAAAGATGATCTTCGCTTCATGCCGGCAATAATGACTTTGTTGTTGGATACCTATGAAAAAAATTGAATACCTATGAAAAAAATCGGATACCTATGAAAAAAATTGAATACCTATGAAAAAAATCGGATACCTATGAAAAAAATTGGATACCTATAAAAAAATTGTTCTAGAAGGGATCATTGATGAAGCTGCAAGTTATACCCGTGTCTATAAATTTACCAGATCAATATTGAAAAGTAAAAGTTAAAACTTAATAGACTTCAGAGCGTTATCCTAATTATGAATAAAAAAATAAAACATTAAGCAGGTGTGAAGCAGTTGACACCTTCTTCCTGGATGCAGACAGTTCATTATCAAGGAGGCTGAACATGTGCTCCCCCTGTCCGTTCATCAACATCAGCAGTTCCTCTGCGTTCAGGTAGAGATCGAATGAACTTTTGTTTCGTGCGTGAGACCACTTACTGCACATCCAGTAGTCAGACTGCTGATGTGAACATGAACAAATCAGAAAAATTGCTTGCAAAATGATAACTTTATACTTTCATACAGCATCGGTTTGTTCAAAATATTTCAAAGTTGATAAAACAAGCGAAGTTAATTACATAAAAAGATAATATGAAAAATGCATTCACTGACTTTTTGAGATTTTTCAATTTCTTCATTTTTTTCACTGAACAAATTTTAATTAAATTTTTAATACCCAATGATGTAGTCATTTTTTCTATCATAATGAAGCAAATATTTCAGTCGTTTACCGAATGTTCCAACTATCTCCGAAGCAAAACACCAACTATGACTGAACATTTTAACTATATGAGTGCTATGAAATAACCGTTAGGTTCAACACGGTCCAGCTTACAATTAGCTACCAGAAATGTTTCACCGCAAGTAACTTGAGATGTAAAGAAGTATTCAATGCGTGAGCAAGCAGTTGAGGGTCTTGGGAGGTCATTAAACATGAACACTTCGGCGGCAACAAAAAAAACAATTCTAGCAACTGCATTCGTTTCATAAATGCTTCTTGTAGATTGCTAATCTTATTATTTTAAGAGAGTTACTGTTATTTTTTTACTATTTTTATTAACCACTAATTACTTCAACGGTTACTTTATATACAACTTCTTGTACAATTTTAAGCACAATTTTATGTACAATTTACGCTGTAGAGTTTATTCTGTTCATTTTAATTCTCAAAAGTTTTGCAGTTTAGTTTTTCACAGTGGTTCCATTTTTATTTGTAATGTAATTAAATTTTTTAGATTTTAAATCTTAGATTAATTTTACTTTCGGAACCCCTTAAATTAGCGTTGATGGCTAGGATGCTTTCACTGCATGTATTTCTTCAATATTTAAAAAAAATGTTATCATATACCTATTTTGAAAATCTTGATGGAGCATTTTACTCGCTTGTCTGTCCATAGAGCTGACATTGTTCTTCCTCTTCTTCCACGAATAATAATACTTCACCAGGCTTCCCACCGACTTCTCAGGCAACTGCAAAGTGAAAACTCTCCATCAATATCAATCACGTTCTAACATAATAATTGAGACATATCTATTTAATAAAATATGTTTACAAGTAGAACTTCTACCAAACTTTACTTATATATATATATATATATATATATATATATATATATATATATATATATATATATATATATAGTATGCTGAATGAACCATATTGTGTATTCTGTTGAAGTTCTTGCCAAGAAATGTGAATGCCTGTTCAAAGAGGACCCTGTCCTCGGTGCACCAATCATCTGGAGCTGGAGCATATTGAGGCAGGTCTGCCAGGGCCTTGTCAACGTTGTGTTTGTGCCAAAACAACAACCCAAGTGCCTGGCGTCCAAAAGTTTAAATTCTAATTAGTGAAGTTACAAAATTATTTCAGCACCTATAGCTTATATTAATTTTAACTATTTAGTTTTTAGATATCTGATAATGACAAGATATTAATATAGAAAATCTTGCCTTCATATACATAAGTTAGAATCATGCCTTCTACATTGGATAAACAAAACATCAAAATTAGAAACACGTAAGCAATATAAAAAAACATAATGCTAAAAAGTCGACTGAACAAACCTGTTCCTGTGTGTAGCTATATTTCGACATGGCATGGTCAGTGTAGAAATCAACTAATAAAAAAATTAACTCAATTAAAAACTTCAAAATAGAAAAAAAAATAATTGGTCACAAAGAAATTCACTTTTGGCATCCAGATTGGGTGAGTTAGGTTGCCAGACTGGTGAGGCCAACGATCTTAACAAATTTGTAGGTGTCGGAGATTGCACGCCTGCAACAATTATTTCCGTGCCATCCATGTCACATTTATTTTTATTACAGTAGTTCAAATTATTTCTAAATAAAATTTTAATTAATGCAATTATTCTAATCCTATTCTTTAAAAAATTCAATAATTCATAGCAACAATTAAATATATGTTAGAAACCCATCGAACATAAAAAAGCAATCGCCTAAAATATTTGACTAGCCATCAAGAGTTACCCTGTTAACATGTTATTAATAAACAACTGAGACATAAAAAAAAAAATAAACATTGAAATTTGAATTACATTTTAATAGTTCAGGAATTTCAGCTTGAAAATCAGATCCTACCCTCATTGGAGCCTATAAAAAATTAATATAAACAAATTTAAATAATTACAATAAAGATGTTACACCTTATTTTGTGCACTGTACAAATTTCACTCATTAAGAAGTACCATGTAAAGTGATTATATAGGAAGCTACATTTATTTCAAAATTTACTCAATTTCCTTGTCATCAATTTGTGCGAGATATGCCAAATGAAAGAATATTAATGTTGCTGACAAGAGATCAGACGTTGCAGAAGCTTGGAGGAAATTTTGATAAAATTATAAAAAATAAATCTAGCAAGAGATATAGAACTGAGCAACAAAAACAGTGAGGAATGGACTGATATGTTGTCCCACTATTGCTGTGGATATCGGGTTTCCGAAAATTAATGTTGAAGGTATATGCGGCAAGTGGACTGAGTGAGAAGCATGATAAGCGTGTCTGTGTGCATGATCAATGTTCAATGTTCATGTGATCGAAAAAAATTTGTTTGCTAGAAAAAATCATTTACTTTGCAATAAAAATATTAGAAAAAGTAGTTATAATAATAATTTAGAATTCAGAAAACGTGGGATGTGACGCTCTGCAACGGTGTAGTTACACTTGATTTCATAAAACCATCATAAAAATTCTTTCGAGTTTATAAAAAAAAATTCAGTTTTGTTTAATTTGTTTCATTTTATTCTTTTTAGTCTCGCATTTTGTTCTAAAAAAGACTAAATATTAATGGTATTTAATTTTTCAGAAAAAAACGTGGAAGGCAGTTTAAAAATCAATCAATAAATTATTCCACTCAGGTCAAACAACTCAAATTTTTTGACAGTACCAACTACCAAGCTCAGAAATAGAAAAAAAATTTTTTTGTTTGTGGTCCCACTGTGTGGAACAGTTTGCAATCTTATTTAAGAAATCTTGATTTAAGCTTATTTTCGTTTAAAAAATTACAAAGTCTTATCTTTTCACATTATAGAAATTTATTATTTTTTTGGTTTTGTTATGTTTTTGTGACTTTTATACAATTTGTATATCATTTCGGTTTCGATGTTTGATTCTCTTTTTAATGCGGTTGGTTGATGTTTATTTATTTATTTTGGTGAATGTTTCTATTTGGCTCTATTATTTGGTGAATGAAAACAGCTTATTTGCAGGTGAAGCTGTTGGGATTGAAATTATTTATCAGGTTCGATTATTGTTGTTGATTTTTGTGGATTTATTGCTAACATTTTGTGATCGTAAATTTAATATGAATGTGATAGCGCCTTTGAGATATCGATTTAGTTGACGATTTAGAAATGTTTTGATAATAATAATTAGAAATTGACGACTTTCTCTACCACATAATTGGTTAACGCTCTGACTTCATTTTTTGATAGCGTTTATAGTAACGGGGATGGTGTTCAGTATGATGTTGAAATAAATAAATATGGTATTAAAGAAATGATGGAATTACAAATTTTAAGCCATTCAGTTTATAATAAATTAGTTTTATTGAATAAATTTAGATCTGCAGGCCCTGATAGCTTATTTTCACGTGTACTTGTAGAATGCGTCGGTTCAGTGTGTGAATATCTAAATTTTTTATTTAAAATTTCTTTAAATTCTGGGTTTTTACCAAGTGATTGGAAATTAAGTTATGTCGTTCCAATTTTTAAGAAAAGATCGCCTTTTTGTGTTAAAAATTATCGGCCGGTATTACTAAGTTGTATCTCATGTAAAGTCTTAGAATATTTTGTTAAAGAAGCACTGTTGCTGCATTTTAACGATAATAGTTTGTTTAATTAATATCCATATGGATTTATGAAAGGTAGATCTACGACTTTGCAGTTGTTGAAAATATTGGATAATTGGTCGGATGCGGTGGACACTGGGAAGGAGGTGGATGTTATTTACACGGACTTTGAAAAGGCTTTTGATAAGGTGTCCCACACAAAATTGTTACAAAAATTAATTCTATACAGGGTTGACGATAAAATAATCAGTTGGATTAGAGGGTATTTTAAGAATAGAAAATTTTCTGTTGTGGTTAATGATGTTCGATCGGATTGGCAAAGTAGTGTGCAAAGTAGAGTGCCTCAAGGGAGCGTGTTGGGGCCAATTTTGTTTACCATTTACATTAATGATTTGTTTGATGTTTGTGCTGATGGTGAAGGTGTTGAATTGTTTTTGTTTGTAGATGACGCAAAATTGTTCAACGAATCGAATCTCATGATGATGCCAGAATTACCCAGAATGTTTTGGATTTGATTGTCAAATGGTGTGAAAGGAATGATGTTTTGTTGAATGTGGAAAAATGTGTTGGCATGAGGTTTGGCAAGAATAATGATAAAAATTTGTATTGTATTAATAATTTAAATCTCAATTGTGTGAATAATTTCAGGAATCTGGGTGTTACATTTAATAATAATTTAAAATTTGATGATCATATTTTTATAGTTGTAAAGAAAGGTTATATGTTGGGCATGATTTACAAGCATTTTCAATAACTCAATAAAAGTTTTTTCTTGATTTTATATAAAACAATAGTTAGGTCAGTTCTAGAATGTGCGGTTCCAGTGTGGCCGCCGTGGAAGGTTGAGATGGTAGAGCATATTGAAAGGGTTCAAAAGAGAGCAACAAAAATGATAAGGGAATGCAGGGGGCTAAACTACGAGGATAGGCTTAGATATTTGGGGTTGCTAACGTTAAAATACCGAAGAGTTAGAAGAGATCTGATTTTGTTGTTTAAAAAATTTCTTGACCTGAATGATCAAGATTGTTATCCTAAAATATCTTTGTACTTAAATTAGAGAACAAGAGGACATGATAAAAAACTTGGGAATATCGGGTTCAAAGGTAACTTGCAAAAGCATTTTTTACTTGTCGTACCATTCCTGTGTGGAATAAATTACCTGCCGATATAGTGAACTGTGCCACTGTTGACATATTTAAAAATTCCTTGGATGATTATTGGAAGAATGAAAGTTTTAAATACAACTGGAGAGCGGAAGCGCCTAGATAGACGTATTTATTTTATTTATTTTTTAATACTATTTCATATTATTATTGTTTTTTGGACATTTAAATTATTATCACATATTAGATATGAGCACATGGATTTTAATCTACGCTCATTATTAAATGTTATGTTAAATGTTGTTATAAAATCTGTGGAAAGATGTGTTAAACTAATAACGGGGGTTTTACAGCGTGTGACTAATGCTAGTTAAAGAAATAGTTTAATTAGAAATAAATAACAATCTTCAGAAGTCAAGAAATGGTAGAGCTGGCTACTGCACCACAATTGAAGATACATAACGAGTTCATCCTAGAAAACTAAAGTTGATTAAGCAAAAAGTCAGTCAAGATACTAAGGATGATTTAAACAGTGAAGATGAAGAACAGCAAAGAGTCAGTCAAGATACTAAGGATGATTTAAGCAGTAAAGATGAAGAACATTTTAACACTGAAGAAGAAAAACAAGATTCTGACAGTGGTTCTCAAGAAATTGTTTGGAGAAATGATATGGCTTTCCTTCATCACTTGATCACTTGTTACAGACAGTTTAAGAAAACAGGATGCTTCCTAAAGTAAATTTCAGAACTTTGCCAAATATAAGCAATGCAAGATATAAATGCCGAGCAATCTATGCTTTGCTAGCTTATATTTTACTTCCAGAATTTTGACAGTCAGCCGAAGGTCAGTCATCATGTGACTTTATTACTGGCACGTGGAGTGACATCTGGTTTTCAGGTCAGGTTTATAATCAGGATAACTACAATAATTTGGCAGCCGTTTGCAAAGATCAAAGGCAATAAAGACTTTAAGGACTTTTTGGTCGGTTGAGCCGACTCCAATCTCAACTCAAAGGTCAAACATTTGTGCTGAACGTACAATTAAAGTTCTGCAGGATTTACTTCTATTGTGCAAAAGCATTGAAAAATTAACATTAAATTTCTTTTGACAAATGAACACTAAAACCTGTATGTTTGTATTTCTGATTAAAAAAACCATTTTGTACAATGTATATATAATATAAATTTAATTAAGAGGGTGACATTTTTTTAAAGTTGACACTTGCCATTGGATTTTTCTTGATCTTTGCATTAAAACTCCACAAAAAATAACATGGGGATAGGGTCTTTAAAAATTGTCATATCCCTAGTGTACATATAATAATAATATTAACCATGACATTAATTATAATAATTATATTAGTTAAAATAATTAAAACGGATTCATACATATTTTAACATTTTTCAAAGGTATGACAACTGCCTTGTTGATTATATGATTTACATTTTTATGGACATTAATGAAATGTTTACCTAAAAAATATAAAAAGTTTTTTTTAGCTCTGTCTGCATCTCTGAATGTCTAAAAAAATAAAAATAAAAACAATGATAAAGAAAATTACGTTCTAATCTATTTGAACTACTATTGAATTGAACTAATGAAAAACTAACTACTATATCTTTTTTCTTTCGGTGAAAAGATAATTTAAATTAAATTAATAAATTTATTTTAATTGTAATTTTTTTTCAAACAAAGGTCAATCAATTAATCAATCCACTGATTGATTGAGTGACTGAATTCAAATTTCAAACAAAGGTATGGTACGATAAACATCTGACTAGTTTTCCATGTTATTGATCATTGATTCAACATTCAATCAATGCAATGAAAATAAAGATATTAGTTAGTTGAATGTCTGATACTTTCACATCAGTATGTCTATTGCTATTTTATTCTATTTTATGCTTATGCTCCCTGCGCCTACCCTACACCCTACAATCAATCACAAAATAATACTAATTTTAATTATTAATATAATAATATTTATTTATATAATTTTTTATTTATTATGGTACGCCCGGGAGGCATTGCCAAATTTAAAAATATAAAAATCTATTTGAAAAAAAATTTTTAAAATAATCGCAGGAAAACAAACCCGCTAATACTTTTATTAACTTGATGAAACGAATAATATAGAAAACAAAACACGGCACACGAAAGTAAACAGAGTCAGTTAAGTTAGTTACTTTACATTTTATTCACATTATTTAAGTATATACTTTCGTTGATAAATATGATTGCATATCGATACACATTTTTATCTTCTAAAAAACGTCATTTATAAAAAATATTTTTAGAATAACAAATTTTTCAATTTCATAACATTTTCCGGAGTCGGATGAAATACGTCTGGCTCCGATTCCAAATCCAGCCAAAGAACAAATTTTGATTCCGGCAAAAATCTTCAACACCAACACTTGTTTGTTGATCTATTCTAAGCTCTAATCACCCATTAGAGCAGGCAGGCTGTAGCGTATCAGCATCTTATTGTCTGGGAGCTGTCCAGATTAGGCGGGCGTTAGCTGAACAGTAGGGTACAAAATTCTATCCCACCGTCAAAGGCAACCCTGGGCGCATTTCTGGGCATTTATTTTTATTTATTCTGTTAAATGTTGTCAAATACGGAAACATGCATCAAGATTTCTCTCTCGACCTTTTTGACGTAATCTATAGGCATTTAGCATCAAATTGGTTGCAGGAGCTGCCAAAGGGAAAACCACAATTAGTAATTCCAACGCCTAAAGAGCTCTACTTTTAATTTATTGAAGCTAAAAAGTAGTGGATTTAAAAAATAAAAAGCACGCTACATATATACATTGCCAGTCTACGTTCCATTCTACAAAAGCTTTCTTATTCTGACCACTCTAACTTTAGCCAGCACAGTGGAAGGTACTGACTTTGGCGCTACCAGGTTAATCGTACTCAGCTTTGGCATCCAAGTAATCTGGACTAGTGATTAAACTCAATTTAGCCTTTCCTTTGGCCAGCTGGCATACCCGTCATCTACATCCTTACCTGTGCCTTTGCCCAGGGCCGGAACTAGGGTATTTTCCAAGGGGGGCAAAAATCAGTGTGCCGCCCCTCCCACGACGCGCTCTGTCTGTGTTTGGTTAAATACGTAGGTATGTGTTTGAAATGTTTATCAGGTGGCAAATAATGGTATCATATGATGAATGTGAAATTTTACGTGCCATAGATTTATCCTTAGGTTCTATTATGTATGTTTTATTATTGTTAAGTTTGTTTGTTAAAAGGGTGTTGAATGTTGTTTTTGTGTGCGGAGGAGCTGAAATTTTTTCTGCAATGAAAGTATAATTATTTTTATGAGGTAATGAATCATTAAATCATTAATGTTTGAGATAAGAAAGTAATTTTGCCATTTTTAATAATTATTTTTGCATTATGACCATTTAAAAAATATATTCCTAAAATAAAGTTATTACAAAGATTACATATAACGTAGAATGTGACATTCAATTAAGAATGTTGAGTTACAACGTATGTGTTTGGCACAATCAACAGATTGTAAAAAGGGCCTTTTTTTAAGAATAACAAAAAAAAAGATTCACATTTGCACAGGCAATCACCATTTCAATGCACTCATTGTTACTGGCGTTATCTGTAATCAACAGATTGTGCCTAAACCTTTTATCGGCTGTCCATCAGCTCAACGAACATCTAAAATATCGTTCTTCTTTAATTGTTTTAATAGATTTAATCTTGTTGCAACTTTTTCGCTATCAATAAGTGCATTGAATAACGGCTGATTGATGTCATTTTCATCCACATCGGCACTGGAAGCAAGTGCATGCATTCTGAAAAAGTAAACATCCACTGATTCTCGAACACCCTGTTTTGCTGTCCATATGTCACTTCAAGTTTTCCAGCGCAACTCTTTTGGGTTATAATGTCTATGAACACAAGTTTTTAGCTCATTGAAGGATCGTTTTGATAGTTGTGCTTGATAGTTGTGCTTGCGTTGACGAAGGTTGTGTGTGGCAGTTTTGATTGGTGGTACTAAAGGATGGATGACGTGGTTGAATCTTGCTAGTGCTTTTTTTTGAAATGTGTCTTTGTTATGACGTGTGTAAAATGTTGATATGAAATGTTGCGACTGTTGGCAGGTGCGAGTAGTGCGTGATCGCCGTGTTGTCTACGGACGACAAACGTTTGGGAAACGGTTACTTTTAGAACACTTTTAACATCGTTTGGTAAATGCTGGGCAGTGATTCTGAGCAGTTACATTTGTTGTTAAATATTCTGTGTTGGTCACCTTCATTAAATCCAACTTGAAAATGTTCTGTGTTGGCCACCCTCATTAAATCCAACTTGAAAATGTTCTGTGTTGGTCACTTTTATTAAATCCAACTTGAAAATGTTCTGTGTTGGTCACCTTCATTAAATCCAACTTGAAAATGTTCTGTGTTGGTCACCTTCATTAAATCCAACTTGCTTTTCATGTTTGTTTCCTTCCCATTGAACGCTTTAAAATTGTAGATGAATTTTTGAATGCCGACGAAATGGACCTCGATTATATTGTAATTATTTATTTTATAATTTGAATTTTTGTCGCTTCTTGAATTATGTGTTAGTCTGTTCACGTTCTCACTCTCGTTGGATTTGTATTTTTTTTATATTATTTTGAACTGTATTAAGTAATGTTGTAATTTTTGCTATTAGTGAATTCTCCAAATCGTTACTGTCGCAGTTCGAAATGTTAGCTTCTACCATTTTCGCGGCTTCCAACAACTCATATGTTACCCGGTTGCATGTACGTCACTCCTTTTTAAATGTCATCTCTTAAACCTAGCTCAACGGCTGAATAACGGCTGATTGATGTCATTTTCATCCACATCGGCACTGGAAGCAAGTGCATGCATTCTGAAAAAGTAAACATCCACTGATTCTCGAACACCCTGTTTTGCTGTCCATATGTCACTTCAAGTTTTCCAGCGCAACTCTTGGGTTATAATGTCTATGAACACAAGTTTTTAGCTCATTGAAGGATCGTTTTGTCTCCGCAGGTAGTCAATTAAGCCAGTGAATAGCCGCAGTTCCAGGTAACAACAGATTCCAAAGTGACATTATCATCGTCATATTGAATTATCCATTGTCCAACATGCTATATTAATGAATTATCGGTTCTCTACAGCACGGCCGGAACTAGGGTATTTTCCAGGGGGGGGCAAAAATCAGTGTGCCGCCCCCCCCACGACGTTATTATGCTACTACCGTAAGGTGTATAAATGCATTTTTTTAAATTACATATTACATGTTTCTTAATAAAATGTTTTATTTATGGACATATCAATATGCATGTTAACACAGATACTTGACATAGAAAAAAACAACTATATTATAGTTATAAAACGCGAAAAATTGAAAAACTTTGTATTACAAACAATGTCATTTGTCAACTTATCAAGTAATTGTTTCGTATATTATATTATATTATATTAGAAACAAATCTTTCTAGCTTTTTTAGCTGCAAATGTATTGATTATATCATCAAAATTGATAAGAGATGCTCGTTTGTGTTCAATTGAAATTATGCTTAAATTGGAAAGTCTCCCCTGTCCCATTGTACTTCTCATGTAGTTTTTGATGATTTTGAGTTTACTGAAACTTCGTTCTCCAGATGACACTGTGACAGGCAACGTGAGAAAGATTCTCAATGCAGTAGTGATGTTAGGGTAGCCTTCTTCTAATTTATTTTTATAAATGAGACTTAGCATTTTTTTTGATGTGGCTTTTTTTAAACTTTTGTCAACTGTCAAAGCGTGATGCTTGAAACTTTCTATTTCAAACATGAATTCATCAATGTTGAGATCAGCTGAGTATATATTTGCCAAATTTTCGGCTTTAATTTTTAGATCTGCTGTCTGCATTTCTTCAATTTTAACACCACTCAAAAACCCAAACATACTGTTTACATTATTTAAAGATTCAAATCTGTCACTAAGTTCTGTAATCACTCTGTCAATGATTTCTAACATAGTCACTTGGTACATATTTTCAACACTTGTCAGAGCTTCATCATTGCACAATTCATCAGCTATTTTTCTTTTCATTCTTGGTCTCTTTTCTGAAAATGCAGATGTTAGATTATTCATTTTTGCTAACAATTTACCCTCAGCTATGGCCTCAGATGATGCAGACTCTCTGCAAGACTTCATAAGTGTCAAAAGACCTTTGAGGTTTCGGGCAGCCAAATCAACTGTTAAATCTTTTTTTTGTAAAAATTCGTTTACATGGTTAATCTTTTCTAACAATGCATGCCAAAATCTAACCATCTTGGTCTCTTTTCTGAAAATGCAGATGTTAGATTATTCATTTTTGCTAACAATTTACCCTCAGCAATGGCCTCAGATGGTGCAGACTCTCTGCAAGACTTCATAAGTGTCAAAAGACCTTTGAGGTTTCGGGCAGCCAAATCAACTGTTAAATCTTTTTTTTGTAAAAATTCGTTTACATGGTTAATCTTTTCTAACAATGCATGCCAAAATCTAACCATCACGATAAATTCAAGTTTTTGAATATTTTTCAAAAGAGAGCTGGCCTCATTCACAGTTTTAGGAGTTGAGAAATCATAGTTTTTAAGATCTTCTAGAGTCTGCAGAACTTTACTATAATGTTTATATACAGCTTCGACTGCATCTAATCTTGCAGACCATCTTGTTTTGCTTTCAGGTTTTAATGTTATCGGCACATTTTCTTTGAGAACTTCCCAACGTGAAGTTGAAAGTGCAAAAAAAGAATACAAGCTGTTCAAAGTTCCAAAAAATGTTCAGGCAACTTTTCATTAAGTTTTTTCCAATTGGTAAGTCCTTTTTCTTTAGTTAAAGAAGACATTTGATTTGAAGCTAAGTGTGGAAACAGTCTGCAGGGAATACAACAGAGAGCTTTATTACTTTCACTATAGGCTAACCATGATCTTTTCATTTTTTCTCCATTTTTGAGAACTTTATAAAACCAGTCTTTAGTTAAATTGCGTCCTTCTCGGCTACTGTTACTCAAATTTGGTTCAGTTAAATTTTCAAATCTCATTTTTGTTATGAAACATCTTTCTGAATCAGAAAAACTTTGTGGCCATGAACCAGGATCACTGAAATCAAAAGGGAACTTAGATGTCTTTTGAAGACTTGTTGTGGGGTCTTGTTGAGGTAATAATTCTTCTACAGTTTCATTTGTTGGATTGAAGTTGAACCAAAATACTTTCTCCTTGATCTCTTCTTTAGCTTCCATGTCATCTAAATACGAAATATTTAAAAAAATTATTTTATTCAAAAGGATGCATAATTAATACACATTGTGCATAATGTTCCATTATTCAATTAATAAAATTTGAAATAATAAAAATATTTACCTGATTTTTCTTTTGAGCCCTCTTTATCACTATTCACTATAATACTAACATTAACATTAGATTTGTTGAATAACGTTTCTAATTTTGG
This sequence comes from Helobdella robusta, assembly GCF_000326865.2. Lineage (NCBI taxonomy): Eukaryota > Metazoa > Annelida > Clitellata > Rhynchobdellida > Glossiphoniidae > Helobdella > Helobdella robusta. The sequence goes on along the minus strand of NW_008704084.1, from coordinate 2,148,738 downwards.
CGTTAGTGACAGCAATTCTGTAATTCTTTAGCAATTCTTCTGTATTCAGCTCCACTAAGTTTTTTTCTGCCATCCATTTTTATTTTCTAACATGAAAACGACTAAACTAACCTACTATACTATACGACATTTTTCGCGGCGTGATTTTAAATCAAATAAGGGAAAGATTACAAATAAGAAATAAGATAAAGATTCTGCTCATAATATTTGCGTTTATATTTTAATCTTTACATAGAAAAAAAACAAACCAAAAAAAATTAAAAAAAAATATAAAAAAATCAAATTTACTTTGATCCATCATCCATATTATAACAAATGCGAATAAATTTTTCAAATTTTTAAAAAATGTCTAAAATTTGACGCTCCTAAATTTGCCGCCCGGGGCGCTTGCCCCCTTTGCCCCCTCTAGTTCCGGGCCTGCCTTTGCCCATTCCCCACGACGTGGATGCACTGGCTGTTATTTATTTATCTAAGTTTCAAACTATACAAGAATAAAAGTGGATTTTAGGAGATAAAAAATATAATATATAAGATTTCATATATAAAAAATATTCCATGCGTTTGCATGATATTTTAGCATATTAAGTATCGTTTTTCTTGTCTCATAGTCACGCTGGTTTGAGCTCGTGTTGAATTAAGATTGAATCAAGATGGTCGTGCTCATGGATATATATATATATATATATACAGTTTTTAAGAAAATCATATATATATATATATATATATATATATAGGTAGTCGAACTTGACAGGCCTCACTTTGGTTACTTTCAATAAAAACAAAGAACTAAATGTTATTTACAATAATATATTTTACATGTTTATGTTGTATTTTGTTTATTATCGCTTCCTCACGTTGGGTTGCGTCAGGATTTAAAAGTGATTTAATTACATTTCTTATTAAACATTTCGGTCAATAACTATTTTGTGAATAATCAATTTTTATTTATTTTGTTAAATGTTGTCAAATACGGAAAAAGAATTCGTACGGGCGGTAATAGCTGAAAAATATCGTCTGGATGGACGCGGTCCCAGGGAGTACAGATCAATCAAAATAAGATACGAAGGTAGCAAGGGCTGCTGTTTTGTTGATCTTGGAGAAACAAAGGTAGGTGGGGGTGGGACCTTATTTTTGTTGATGTGATTTTGTACTGATTAGTTTTTGTCAAGAACTTTTTGAATGATCAGCAATGCAATGAGAATGGCTTATCTTATAACTTATTTATAGTTAATATAGAATAGCTACTATATACTATATATATAGTGAGGTCAATTTTATAAAGGTTTTCAATATTATTATATTATAATTTAAACAACCTACGCTTGGAGGGCTAAGGTTTTACCCACCTTTATTATAAAAATAATGACATTGCTTGCTGCTTGAAACAAAATCTCTTATTAAGACAAGCACTTTGTGCTTTGAAAAGTTTTGATGTTGGTTGATTAAATTTTTCAAAAAGATCCTATTCAAATCACTCATAATCATGATGCTTCAATAATGAGATGCTTACATATTGTTGTAGAATCAATAAATGAGGCACAACTAAGAAATGTGGACTCACTATAAGAAGGCTATCTGTTTAGTTTAGTAGTCTTTAATCTTAATATGTTGAAACTAAACCAACAGCATAGCATAAAAAGGCTACTGCCACTCAATCAATAACATTCAATTCCAATAGCTAATGAAGTTTTTTACAACTAAATGCTTAATTTTTATACGAATATAAATTAAATTAAAATTTACATATTTCATATTTCAAACAAATTGCATTAAAAGTTTACATATTTCATAAATTATAGTGATATCTGAACAATAAAGTTGTAACACTAATCACTAATGGACAATAGGGCATAAATTGAAATAAGGTAAATAAATGAACACCGTAAATTGGTATAAATAAAATTGTATGGTTAAAATATATGAAAAGTTAGGGTCCTGGTTTTAAAACATTTACTTCTGACATAACTTTGGAATATTAATGTAGTACACTTGGGGGGTATTACCTCGTTGTTGATTGTCATATTTGTTTCACAATTTATTTTATGTAAAAATTATATATAATTTATTAATTTAATTTAACAAAGTTTCACCTCTGTGAATGTTATCTAATAATTGTCTTGTCTGAAATTAAAATGCTATAAACTGTATTTTATAACAAACAAATTAATATTTCTGAAACAGGTAGTTGCTCAGATATCCTGGGAACTGTCAACGCCTAAAGATTCACGACCAAATGAAGGCATGGTGAGGGTAAATGTTGAATTGTCCCCTTTAATGGGTTCATTTGCTGCCATACCAAACAGTGCACCTACCACAGATGATATCATTGAGGTCAACAGACTGTTGGAGCGATGTCTCAGAGAATCGAATTGCCTCGATTTAGAATCCCTGTGCATCGAATCAGGGACATCTGCTATGACAATAAAAGTTGACCTCCATGTTCTAAATCACTCAGGTAACTTAATAGATGCATTGATGTTGGCTGGCATTGGTGCCTTGAAACATTTTCGAAAACCCGATGTAACATATTGTGGGTTAGAAACAATAGTTCACACAAACGAAGATCGTGATCCTCTGCCTTTAAATCTTTTGCACATTCCTGTTTGCACCACTTTTGCCTTTTTTTCACTTACAAGTGACAGCACAGTTGTTATAATGGATCCTACCGATTTGGAAGAAAAGTGTTGTGACTGGAAGGTGATAATTGCTGCAAACAAACAAAGAGAGATCTGTTTGATGCAGACATTAGGCAGTCGCGCCCTAACAACTGCTGATCAGATTTTACTCTGCTGTAATTTGGCAATTGAAAGGGCGATCCAGACTGCCCATCTAATTGAGAGGTCTTTGAAAGAAGATGAAGATGTTCACGTTGTGGCCAAGAAATACAGTGATGTATGCATGATTATGGAGGAAGATCTAGACAAAATGAACATATTAACTGATGCATTTGCCGTTAATGCTGATATTACTGACGACATTAACGAATGTAATAAAAAAATAACTGATGATGATGATGGTGATAGTAATGATAGTGAAAAAAATCATTTAAAAACACCCAAAGTTAAAAAGCAAAATAAAAATAGAAAGCACAAAGCATGTGAAGATGTAAAATCTGAACCGTCAGAAGCAAATACTAATTTAAAGCAAAAACTGTTCACAACTTCATTAACGTCGTCCCAAACTTCTACAAAGAAAAAGGCTAAACACAAAAAGGCCAGCCATACGATAATCTCAAATGATCAGTCAATCGGTCAGGGAGGAGAAAGTGCATGGGACTTGCAAGATGGATGACATGAGATGAATAGCGTAATCATTCTTAACATCATCAACATCAAAATTTTCGTATTTATTGTTTTTATCCGAATCAACAAACAACATTTTGTATCACCTTCTGTGTACTTTAACCATCTTACTTTCAACTTTTTACTGATTTTTGTTTCCATTTATCAACCACTATTCACCTAATAATATTAATTTTAGTCGTTATTGTTATATATAACCACCAGAAAATTATTTCATAGACCGCACAGCATATACAAATATTCAATGAAAAATACATTTGACTGAGTGTGTTTGTGCGTGTGTGTGTGTGTGTGTGTGCGTGCGTGAGTTTTTCTTTGACAGTGTTAATAAATATACCAACAACCTAACAATGTGTAGGTTGCACGACAAGTTGACAAACGTAGACGAAGAGAAAGGCTATGTTAAGAGTCCTTCTCAGACAATAAAAAAACCAGTAATCTGTTTTTTCCTTATGTTTGATTTTAAACAAAAAATTTTGAAAGGCTTAAATTGTTAAAAATCTGGAGATCCTATTTTTTCACTGAGTTTAAGGAGTTTCAGAAATACATTTACTTATAGGTACTCATGCTTATAACGTAGTACCTATACTCATTTGAATAATGAATGAATTTACTTTTTTAATGTATTGGAAATTTCAGATGTGGATGCAGACAACGGGTTAGCATTTTAAATAAGCTTAGGTACAAAGACAGTAGAAGCTTAAAAACTTGCCAACATTCCATGTGTTAATGTAAAACTGAAAAAATTATTACCAACGGAAATAACGGATTGGGACAGTGCATTACAATACATCACGAAACTTCAAATCATCTTTTGAGCGGTATTTTGATGTTGAAAACTTGGAAAATGATCCTTTGATAAAAAATCCGTTTATTAATATGAATAAGGTTCCAGATGAAATCAAAATATATTCTCTTGAGCCAAACACTCTGAAAGCCAAGTTTGATTTAATAAATAATGACTAACGAAGCTTAAAAATATATATATACCTAATAGGTATATCCGAATTTATTCAAACGAGCATTGTTAGCACCAATTCCATTCTCCACTACCTACTTACGTAATGTTCAAACCGTATGTAATACAGACTTGTAGAACAAATACAGATAATAAAAACAAATAATAAACTTTTTTTATTCTTTAAAAATCAGGATCTGACAGACGCAGAAACAGCATGCAAGGTAGTAGTATAAAATTAAAAGATTAAGTAAACAAATAAACGGAGAAAGAAAAATGTTTAAACATGAAAAATAAAATAGAATAAGTTAAATAATAATATAAATAAAATAAATTGACAATAAAATGAAGTAATGAGGCATAAAAAGGCAATTTAATAGACTAGATAATGACTTAGTGAGTTAGTGAGGTGATCGATAAATAAAAGCTATTTGTGTGAATGATATAGTTTTATTTGTGTTAATATGTTTGAGGTGTCTTGTGATGTCTTGAGGTCTTTCCCTGATATGTTGATTGAGTGACGACCTGTTAGTTATGTTTGCGTTGACGAAGGTTGTGTGTTGTAGTTTTGATTGGTGGTAGTAGAGGATGGATGACGTGGTTGTTGTTATTTTCTACTTTCTTAAACAGCCTTGAATCGAGTGTGTTGAATAAATGAGTGACGGTAGGATATAATGCAGTTGAAGCGGAGAGTTGCTGAAGTTGTTGGTGTGTAGCAAAACCAGACCAGGATGGAGCTGCATAATTGATGCGTGAGTTTATGAGTGTTTCAGTGATTTCGAATAATTTGGTGCCTCTGAGACCATGTGAGCGGAGTGTTTTGAGTGCGTGAAATGTTTGAAAGCCTTTTGTGATGATGTGATTGATATGAGGTGCTACATTAAATATGGAGGTGAATGGGATGACTAATATTTTTAATTGACCTGTGCGAGTGATTGATGGGTGTTCTGGAGGTAATTATGTTATCTTCTTACGGCTATTTTGAATGATGAGTTCAAATGATTTATGAGATTAAGTGACAGATTGCATCGTTTTGACCATGTAGTTAATGAGTCGAGTTCTGATTGGATGGTGTTTGAGTTAGATGATGGGAAGATAAGATAGGTGTCGTCAGCGTATTTGATGATTTGATAAGTATCCATCTCATTACATTTAAATGTTTTGCAAGTATAAGTTATTGCAATAGTTTCGAAAATCGCGTAAATTACGTACGAATGAAACGAACAATTGTTCAACTTTACGAAGCACATTCAAAGTAACGATTTGATATGATTTTGTTAATTATCGAGAATTAAGGAAGGCATGACATAATTTATTTTATTATTTATTTTATTTTTATTATTAAATATGAGCACGGGCAAAACCCCTTGCCAAACTATATAGATAAAAAAAATCGAATAACCAAAAAAAATACCAATTATACAAAAGCAACAGAAACAACCCAAAATTACATTTGAAATAAACATGTTATGATTGATCAAATATTCCCACACCTTCCCCAATACACCTTACACAATAGACAATACATTTACACTCTGGTTACAACGCACACATACCAACAATCAAATACATTCCCAAAAACATATCTGCAATATTTTCAATACACTCATTCTCCCATTTGCAAATTATCCACCATGTACACTTCCCCTATTTAAAACACACAAATTCAATTTATCAAAAACCTAATTTAATATTATTATACCAAAAATTTTATTATTGTTTTTTTAGGGAAGCTAGCAGCTAAAAAGTTTGGAAAACTGTCTTGTATTCTTTTTCGCATAGCCGATCACGCTATTACTTAAAGCAGTGGATCTTAATTAATTTTTAGTATAAGTTCTCGTCTTTTAGCTTGGATTTTATGATCAGGGGCGTCTATCCCTTCTGAATGTTGGAGGCAAAAATCTTTCTTTTCAATTTTCTTTTAAAATTTTTAAATATGCAATAAAATATTTTAAATGTTTAAATTGTCACGAGGGGGGTCAAAATTTTGACGGGAGTGCAAAATCTATAGCAGCGTAGATGACAACATTTTTTGGCTAATCACATCCGTATCAGTCAATTTTCAACATAAAACGGGGCTTTTTCTGTAAGAAAAATGAGTTTTGCTGCTCACATGTTAATTTATCCTTATAATTAAACCTCCGTTCCACAAAGGCAATCATCAGCAAACAATTGACGGTTTTCAATATTGGTATTTGAATATATAATAACTCAACAAATATGCTAATACACTTACATCTCTCGAAAATGCTGTTTATCATATGAGAGGCTATATATTTCATTCTACATATATGGTCCCAAGTGCATGGTGTTGCGGTTGCATTGATGTATGAGAACATCAAACCTGGAAGAGCAGTGAGCAGGAGTGAAAAGAAGAAAAAATAGCATTTGTTTGAATAGACTGGACACGTGTTTTGTCCTTACGGGAACTCAGCAGCTTGAATGCCTATCAGAATAGCATCGCAGTTTTTTCCTTTATATACTTCCAAAATCACTTCGTTGGTTTATTGTGTTTTTATTTATTTTGAGGATCGTTAGTTTTAGTCGTTAAGATTTGCGATCCGACAAGAGGATGCCTGTCAAGTACGACGATCTCAAATTCACGTACTCCAGATAAAAAGTACTAAATACGCATAAATATTATGCAAATGCATGAAATAAATCAATGAATAATTAAAATAAAATATAAAGTATATAATAGTCCTAAAAGGGCAAAGTGACTTAAATCTTCTTTTAGTTTGAAGGTCGGTTTTAGTTGATGTCTACTTTTTTGACTTAAGGCACGTTTTAAGGCTGCAATTTTTATATTTTATTGAATTGAAATTTAACGTATTACTTTTATTTTTTTAGACTCCTGAATTTGTTCTACAGCGACTTTTCTTGAACCTTAACCGCCAATCAATCACAAGGGGTGCAACAACATACAAACAAAGTTATTCTTTGCAGTCAAAGAATAAGCGAGCCAGTGCAACTAAATTTCCATGCCCACTGGCCACCTACCTAAATAGAATATATTTTGATAATTGCTTTCACTGTTCAAATGTTTGAAGAAGATGTTGTTGAAGTCGTTTTGCCTAAAAAGTTTTCTGGAGAAAATAAGCATAAGCTAGGTGTTGTGCTAGAAAGTTCACGTTACTTCACTAGTGATGAAGATGACGATGATGATGTCGGCTTTTTTAGAGCTCTTCACAAAGATTCCGTGAGAGTGGCATGGCATCCTACAGGAAAAACAGAAGTGATCAAAGAGGAAAAGGTCATTTTTTTAATTTTTCTATTCATCTCACATGTAATTTTTATTTATTATATTATTAAATTAATTATTAATTCATGAACTTTTTTTTCTTGAGAATTTGTAGTTGCTGAATTTTTTTTAATATAGCAATGCTGTATCAGGAGGGAGTTGCATGCTTGATGTGTGAGAATGATGAGTAATTCTGTGATGCCAAACAGTTTGAGACTATGTAAACAACATAGTGTTTTGAGTGCATGAAATATTTGTAGCGCTTTTATAGTGTAGTTTATATCTGGTGCTATGTTAAGTACAGATTTGTATGTATTTCTTAGAGGTGTTTATTTCTTAACAACTTTTAAATAATGAGTTTGAATGATTTTATTAGTGTTATGATAAGTTAAGAATTGAGGCATTAACAATAAAAGGTGAAGGTCAATGGGTAGATTCTTGGACAACAGTTAACAAGGTCGAATAGTAAGAGCTTGCCATCTATTGAGCACCCAATATACCAATGATTAATTGATGTAGTATTCAAGTAACATCTTGTATACATTTCTTTGTACTATCATCATCATTATCATCATCGTCGAAAAATTGAAAAAGTGTCCTGGATTGGATGCAATCTACCCAGGACAAGTTATCTATCGTGACTACCCAGGTATAAACTTTTGCACAATAGCATGCCACAACAGGGTTGCACCAGGATTCTGCTCCAGCCAAATTTATGCCATTTTTCCAAATCTGGCTCTGACCAAAATTGGCCAAAATTTGGATTTGCGTCGGTGAATGTATAGTTATTATTATTGAAGAGATTTATAATGCACTTATTTATAAAATATTTCAAAGACACTGCTTATATCAACATTCACTGAGCAAGTAAGAAAGTTTTTAGATTGTTACAAAAGTTTATAAGGGACAAACCAGATGAACGTAGACTGGACGGCAGATTGTTCCTCATGGCAGGCCCAACAATTGCAAAGTTGTTTGTACCAGAAGCCATCTTTGTGGGAGGGACAATAGGTAGATAATGTTTGTTTTCATGGGAGTGTGGATTGTAAACCACAGACCTTTTGATAAGGTATGTAGGTGCCTTGTTATCAAGTGATTTCAAGTTTTATAGGAAGCAAAGTTGACAAGAACTTTGGTCAGCTGTTTAATATACATATCCATTGATAGAATAGTATCATTAGTATTAGCTCATTCAGACCTTCAAAAATTAATATCATTATATCATTACCATCGATGCAGATGAAGTACACATTATAGATATTGTCGCCAGGTGCCATGGGGAAAATTTGAGTTATCTATTGGTTAAATTTTAGTCTATTAGCATCATCCACTTGTCAACATCAATGAGACAGGACTTTCAGCCAAACAATAAAAAAATTGACAGAATTAGTGGCACTACTAACAATGATTTGCATTTTATCTGCGAAGGCATTGTATTTAAATTTTTAACACTGGATTATATCAAAAACATCAGTAGTCTACGAAAGAAACAAGAGAGGGCCTAAAACAGACCCTTCTGGCACGCCAAAAGGCAAGTTATCGACATCAGACAAGATATTGTTAAAAAAAAGTTTGCTGTGAACTATCAAACAGGTAAAAGAAAAACCAAGCCTGTTCTAGAAAAACTGAGTGTTGAGCTTATTAATGAGCAGATTGTGGTCAACATAATCGAGAGTATAACTCATGTCTAGTAAGACGAGAAATGAATCATTTTGATTATCAATGGATCAAAAGATGCTGGTAGAAACCTCACTGTTTGCTGTGAACTATCAAAAAGGTAAGAGCAAAACCAAGCCTGTTCTAGAAAAACTGAGAGTTGAGCTTATTAATGAGCAGATTGTGGTCAACATAATCGAGAGTATAACTCATGTCTAGTAAGACGAGAAATGAATCATTTTGATTATCAATGGATCAAAAGACGCTGGTAGAAACCTCACTGAGAGTTATTTGGTGAAATGGAATTAACAATAGCCAGATTGTGAGGAAAGAATAAAATCGTTAATTTTTAAATGGAATAATCTTAATTAAGAAACTAATTCAGTATTTAGTTTGAACTTTTTGGGAGATGAGTGACAATGGCATGTACTAAAAAGGTTGCAAATTGCCTGTATATCTGTTCATGTTGACAAAATGGGTCAGGAATTGTATTTATGATAGTCTAAACACAATATATATATATATATATATATATATATATATGTATATATATATATATATATATATACAATACAATATTTTATTGGACCTCAAAGAAAAATAAAGGTAGAGGACTACTGTAGGGAGTCTTTAAGAGACTCATCGTGCACAGTAACCTTAATAGAAAATAATCCAAATTAACATGTAAATGTAATGTCATCAAGAGAAAAAGTAAAAATTTTAACAAATATGATAATGATTGTTTATCAGTTAAAAATTTTTAAGTTAATAAGAATGTTAAATAGAATAGAATCATTTGGAACATAGTCACATTCGAAATTGTTTGTACATAAATACCCAATAAATAAACAAACAAACGTAATGTAATCATATACATATATACAAAATAAACAAAAGCTTACATATTGTGGTTTAGATATATAATCCCAAAACATGCGTGAGTACATGTTCCAGGCATCATCGTACAATGGATATCGAGAATTAAAAATACTAAACATTAGACTTACGGTATAATACAATTCAGTCATTAAACAAGATATATATATATATATATATATATATATATATATATATATATATATATTATTGTTGTTGTTGAGAAATATCACTGCATTTTCAGCTTTGATCAGTTATGGTTATGAATGATTGTAGCAGTTTTTTGTTTAACCTTAATTATATATATATAATATGTATATATAATACATAAATATATATGCATATAATATATAAATTTTTATACATAATATATACCTATATAAATATGAATGTATGTATGTGTGTCCATGTGTATTCTTTTCCATGTATTATTAATTATTAAGAGAAATTTTATAGCGTCAATTAAAACATCTCAAAGATGCTATCAGGATTAAAATGAACAAAAGTTAATGTGCGTAATTATGACAAAATAAATGCATAAAGTGATTCTTTTTCAAATGTTGCCATATCATTTAACTTCAACTTTATTAAATTCAAGTCAATTTAAAGATGCCATATATTGTAGCAAGTTTTTATGCGGTAGGCAAACTTATAAGGCCATGGTCACAAGTTATACAATCTAATTGATGAGCAAATCTGACTTTATTTATAGCCAATTTAGTTTGGTAAATCTGGTTATATCCAGCTTTTGCCAAATTTAAAAAATGTCAAATCAGGTACTGCCCTTCACCACTACTTATTAAGGTCTCCCAATTTATGGGGGATAGGATAATTTCAGCATTCTCTGCAGTGTGGCACTCATGCAGAAAGATTGCAAAATAGGAGTTCCACTTAGACAAGATTCATTCTCCTCTTGACCCAAGCTTGCAACTAACATTATATAGAGTCACATTATAATTATAAAAGCCACCACTTTTTGGTCATGAAGCAGACATGTACTATCCAATGAAATAACCAGTGTATAGCACAGTGTATTATCCAGTATACTTTAGTGTTGCATGTACACAATAAATTACACAATAGTTTTTAAAATGCAATAAAAAATAAAGTTTTAATTGTATCAATTTAGCTGAAGCTAGTAGACAGATCATTGGTTCCAGGTGATGTGGTTCGGCGAATGATTCAGGGTCAGGAGAGTCAGAAAGGTTACGTTTTCAAAACCCGCATAACTTGTGTCTTAAGGTGCCTAAATCAATCATTCATTGTTTCCAACGTTGACAGTTCTTCTCTTCTACCATTACTTGTTGGTTTTTTTTTTCTATTTTGACATTTCATTTAAAACCTTTTGCATTTCTAATGCTGGATATAACAATGAAAACAGCGGTTCAACAGTGATTCTCATGACGTCTACCTGGATGACTGGGTTGGTGTCGTCAAAAAAGTTTCAGAACGAGTGGTCGTCAAATTTAAGGATGGTGCTAAGTAGGTGCTTTACATATCAGATATGTATATGTTTTTCTTAATTTCCCTTAATTAAAGCTCTATGGTTATTTGCTATGTTAAATGTTTATTAGAATTACGATCTCCTTTACGTGTATTATTCTAAATGCATGTTAAATTTATAAGAAACACAATAAAATCATTTCACCATAAAACATACAAGGTGAATAATGTGTACTTTTCAACTCAACCATTTATATACATTGTATGAGGCTGACGATGGATTGAATTGTTACTGCGTCTACTTGGTTCATGCTTTTGAGTTTGCATGGAAAAAATGACGGAAAATTCAAGATTTTGATCATTTTTTCAGATGTGAACTGAATTCAGAAGAAGTGCAGAATTTATTTTATGAGTTTGACGATTTGAACGATAAGAGACACAGGGTAATTTTTTTTAAATTTGGTTTTTCATGTAAACAAACTTATGCACCTAATATGGAATAGTTTTATGTTTTATTAATCATCATTGCTCAAAATATTGGTTTTAGTTGAGCAGAGTCAGCATGGAGCATTTCCAGAACGATGTCGCTACTCAGGGGGAGCCTGTCCAGCAAATCACTCGAACCGTAAAATTAGGCCTTTAGATTTTGACAAACAAAAATGTCTAGATAGATTACAATAGTAATAAGTTAAATCCTAAATAATCTAACACTCCCATCACTTATTCATTGCGGAACTTTTTTTTACTAGCCTTTATAAATATTTTTTTAAATATTACCTTGTACCTGAAGTTGTATATTACTATCTGATTCTACGTGCAGGATTCTGAGTTTGCAATTAGCACGTGCTATGTAGGACAAGTTCTGAAAGGTCCTCTCTCTGCTTTCCAGAATGCCAGGTGGTTCCTGCCTACAAAACATTTCTGCCAGAAAACTGCCAAGAAAAGTAAATCAAAACAAGTTGTGGTTGTGATTGAAGAGGTTGGTTTTGTTCTAATTTGATTTAAATTCGTTTCTAAACATGAATTGTAAATTATTGAATAAATTTGGTCTTGTGTCAACTATTTTCCACACTGTTTTCGTTTGAAAAATCTATTTACTATTTTTTATTTTAGTTTTCATTATTATTACAATGACGTGATGCTTAGAGTCGTTTATTGCTTTTTGTTTCATTGGCTCATATTGTCCACCACAATGCCGCTCTGGTTATCAATCATTTTTGTCATCATCATCATATTGTATCTCACACATAATTATATATTTCATTGTTTAATTTTGATTCTGTAATATTTTCAGTTTGACGTTCAAAGTGTGGAAGTATTTTGGTTGTGCAGGGGATATTCAGGCGCCAATGCCAGCAAACACATTACACAACATCCTCCAACCGTTGTTACTGGCCCAGACTTGAAAAGGTTTGTCTCCTGCCAGCCCCTATTTTTATTCAATATTATTTTAAATGGTTTATTTCATATATTTTGTCTGAACTTAAATAAATTAAATAAATCTCAGGCTGCAATCACTAGATTGCTTTGGTGCTAGTAATTACCAGATAGGAGATGAGGCCTACTACGTTCTAGATTCTGGCGATGAAGTAGTTTCGATAGAAAATGCAAAAAAGAAGGATGCTGTCATTGCGAATTGCATAATGAAATGTAGGGAGAACTTGTTTGCTGCAGACAAGTCAGTACAAAATAGTAAAGGTCGATCTTCTCGTCTGCCATCTCAGGTGTCGTCAGTTAATGTAGACAGCGTTTTATCTCTCGACAAAATTTCAATTGGGGATTCAATGGAGACATCTGAAAATCTTTCTGCATTTCTCGAGTCTGAGATTGGTTTAAAAGATGATGAGGTCGGTTATTTTAAATTCTTTATCAGCATCTTCATCGTTGTTATCAATGTCGTTGTTTAATTTGTTTAATAGTGCATTTTGTCTTGAGTGATCTACCACCATCCTATCACTAATATCAGTCCACTATTAGGTTGATTGGATGTCAATTAATTAATTAACTGTAGTAACGTGAAGATATTCTAATTATCTCAAAATCCTTGAGAACACTTTTGGCATCTCATATGTTGCACCTCTGTTAGAGTTGAATAATTTGTGAGAAGGGACAATGGTTATTATGATATAACAGTTTTTTTTATGATCTGTGATAATTGAACATTCTCGTTTCAGGAAGCGTGTCAGGATGAAAATGATGCAATGTATGCAATGACTGTGTCCACCACCAGCAACAACAGGAAGCACAAACGTCGCAAACCCAGCAGCAGTACCAGGAACCAGAAGAAGAAAAAGGTTTTTTTAAAAAAAACTAAACCTAAAAAGTTTTATGAGCAGACGAAGAAATTTGAAACTGGTGATAAAATACCTGTTGAGATTGTGTCTACGTTCACTGTGGTTGATATCATGTGGCAGGTTGGTTCAACATTGAAGACCTTTCATTAAAGTTAATGTATACTCTTTAAAAATCTCCTCTAAATTATGAATTTTGTTATTAAATTGCTATTGAAGAGTAAATCTTCATCTTTTATCTTTATATTCACACTGTGTTTGTCTTGTAACATAAAATTTAGTTTATTAAGATCATTAAAAGTAAAAATAAATGATTGTTGTTAGGATGGTCAGCTGGAAACAAACATTCACTCCACCTCTCTCTACCCCATCCATCACCTTGATGAGCTGGAGTTCTTTCCTGGAGACTTCGTCGTACACTCACAAAGTAATGTTGAATTTGAAAAAAATCTAATTGTAAGAATGTAAGAATTTAATTTTTGTAAATACAGTTGAATATGTTTAATTTGGTGGTAATATGTGGTTTGTACATCGTGTTTTGTATATATTCCAATGCGTTTTGGTTTTATTGATTCACATTTTTTATTTTTATAGTTTGAATTTTACCGTTTGGATCTTTCAGTTAAAATTTTGTTTGATTATCCCTTAACGGTTGCATTGTTTGATACATGCTTTTGCATTGATTTTCTTTCTATATGCGTCGTTTATTGATCATCAAATTAAGTACACGTTTAACAGAAATACTGCTACAATATTATCTCTCTATTGTCAGTTGAATAATTAGGATGTATTGGTTAAAGCTATTTAAATGCTGAAAAAATGTATAAACGTTTTCTTATTGTTAGTTGACTTTTTGAAATTTTTGTTAACAATGGGTTTTGTGTGATTAAAGATTTGGTTATATGTGTACACATCTTATAAAAATTTTATATCTCATGAAGCAAATGATTGGGATTCATCAAAGACCTATGGAGTAGTTCAAAAGATGAACTTTTCAGCTCGTACATGTGACATTCGCTGGTTTAACTCCAACTCAGAACCATGGTTTGTTATTTGAATGTGATATAGTTAATTGCTTACCTTAGTTATTGTTAATTTTTGTTAGCCTTGCTTTGTTGTGTAATAATTTGCTTAACAGCATGAAATCATGTTTTAACATATCCATCTGCCATCTGGCTACCGCTGCTTCAAAAATAAAAAAGCAGGTAACTCAAGAGTGCTTATATATTAATTTTTGTTGTATTCTCTCCTGAAAAAACAAGAGGCAGGATGGATATAAATAAAAAAATATATAACTCAACTAAGTACAGACACCTTAAACGGAAAATGTTAAAAATTAAAAACGTTTTTCTGTTAATTTAACGCAATAGTTCAGTATTCATGTTCTGAAGATCGTTTGTAAATAAAATGAGTTGCCAAAGTTCCAATATACTCCCTTGAGGCACTCTGATATATTGTTGATAACAAGGATGATATTTTACAACCCAAAATTGCACACTACCTTCTTCCCGTTAAGTATCTTTCAAACCATTCTGGTGGAGTTCCTCTGATTTCCTTAGCGGCCTTTTGTCGATCAATATACCCTGTTCTACGCAATCAGAAGCGTTATTTAGATCCGTGGTCTTTTTTATGTCTCCATTCAGTTTTTTCCAAACAACGTTTGCTTCACTTTACTTTCTTTTGCAATGAACTCGAAGCATTCTGCAACCCAGAATGCTGTCCCAAGGAAAAGATCGATTACCCAGAATGAGGAACCCCTCCACATGTAACTACTCAACAATGAGCAATTAACTTGAAGCGTTTCGTTAGCCCAAAAGCTCTCAATATTGCAACACAAATGGCAATAAATATTTACGTTGTTTCTTTTCTTGTAATGAACGGTGAAAACATTGTGCACAATAATAATAATAATAATAATAGTGATGCACATGTGTGCATTGAGTCAGGTTACAGTAGCATCATGACTGTAACAGCTTTAAACTATTTATCCAATAATTGAACCTATACAGTTTTTAAAAATATTCAAATCTTTTACACCAATTGCTTCCTGAGATAAGTTATTCCAATTGTTGACTATACGATTTGTTAAAAAACCTTTTTCAGCAGTTCTCTTTTTTTACTTTTTCCATTCGTAGTCTTTTATTATGTCCTCTTGTTCTTGGGTCAAACATGAATATCGGTTCATTATGCCAGTTTATTGCATCTGTGCCACTTACAAATTTGTACATCTGAATTAGATCACCTCTGGTTCTTCTTTTTTCTAACGTTGTTAAACCAATCATATTTAATCTGTCATGGTATGGTAAGTTTTTTAGTTTACACATTCTGATTGCTCTTTTCTGAGCTTGCTCTAACATTTTTATGTCTTCTGTTAGATATGGATTCCAGACTGTAACCGCATACTCCAGGTGCAGTCTTACCAGAGATGTATAAAGCAGTTTTAGTGATTTTTCGTCTAAAAACTGAAAAGACTTTCTTATCATGCTTAGTTTTCTGTTTGCTTTCCCAACTGCATAATAGACATGTTCCTTTCATTTCAGATCATTTGACACATAAATACCCAAGTCTTTTTCAAGTTCAGTTTCATTTAATTTTATTTTTTCTTTCCTATCATTATACACATAGTAATCAAATCTAGGGTTATTCCTAATAATATGCATTATTTTACATTTTTCAGTATTGAATTTCACCTGCCACTCGTCTGACCAATTAAACATTTAATCCAAATCACTCTGTAAATTAGTATTAATTTTATCATCTTCTATTAATTTATTAATAAAATTTGTGTCATCTGCATATAATTTACAATTATTTCTAACGTTCATAGTAAGGTCATTGACGTACACCACAAATAGTAATGCTCCAAGTACCGACACTTGAGGAACCCCACACAGGACATCTATCCAGCTTGACACATACTCCTCCATTATCACTCTTTGCTTTCTTTTACTTAAAAATGCTTTGCACCAACTTAACAATTTATCTTAACACCAAGATTTTCTAATTTTATACATAATCGTTCATGTGGTACAGAATCAAAAGCTTTAGCAAAATCAAGAAATGCTATGTCGACAGGTATATTATGCTCATTGGCTTCTGTTATTAAATCAAATGTTTCTAATAATTTAGTGCAACAGCTTTTATTATTTACAAAACCATGTTGTTCTTTGATAATTGATTTATTTTCATTTATGTTTCATTAATGTATCTCTTGTTATACTCTCCATTATTTTGCAAACTACAGATGTTAGAGAAACCGGTCTATAGTTTGATGGATCTGATTTATTACCTTTCTTATATAGGGGTGTAACGTTAGCACATAGCCACAATTCTGGCACTTTACCGTTTTCGTATGATTTATCAAATAATATTTTCAATGATTTTGCTAGACTTTCTGAGCACTTTTTGAGAATTCTGGGATGTACACCATCTACTCCAATAGCTCTTTTTACATTTAGATTTCTTAATTTAGTCTTGATAATGATTTTATCATAAGATGAGTCTGTGCATATAGCATTTGTTTTCGGTAGAGAAGTAGGAAAATTATTTTTATCTTCTATTGTAAAGACAGAGTTGGAATAATTGTTCAAAATATTTGAAATTGCATGTCCATTTGTTACTACAGAACCATCAAAATTTTTCATAGCTTTTATGGTGTCTCGAATGACTATTTTTCCATTCATATAGGCATTTTAGAATGTTTTTATGCATCTCTTGCTAAATTTTGTTCAAAATCCCTTATACATTTCTTACCAATTTTTTATTTTTTTTATTAATGGCTTTGTCTTTCTTATATAAAAATTTTTCTTTCACATGTATTCTATGCTTTGAGTTTGAATCACTATAGCTATATCTAAATTCTATTATATGACGACCATGTTCAATATTTCCCAAAGGTGGTGAATTTGCAACATATAAACTCTATTACATGATTCAGATAAAATTAAATCAAGAACATTTGTTAATAAATTTGATTCCTTCTGTAAAGTAGGTTCCATAACATTTTGGTAAATGAAGATGTTGTCTAAGCATTTCATGAATAACTCGGCTGATTCATTTAGAGTTGTGACAATTCTAATTTTTTCTTCATTCCACTTTATCATATTAAAATTAAAATCACCACATATTAACATACCACTAAATTTATATATTTTGTTGCTTCATCAATAGATTTTATTATATTATTACAATAACTTAAGTTACTCTTCCCAGTGTGATATATACATCCACACAAAATTGATTCATCACCAACCTCAACTGAGCACCAAATGTGTTCAATATTTCCATTATTTAAAAATTCATTTGTTATTTCATATGATTTAATAATATTTTTTACATATATACACACACCTCCACCTCGGCCATGATTCCTGTCTTGCCTAAATAAAGAATAACCTGAAATGCTGGTTGCTGAAGTATCTGTCCACCATGTGTCACATATCATTAAAATATCTGGTTTTTTATTTTCTATTTCTATAATTAAATCATTGTATTTGTTGTTCAGTGATGTGGCATTGTTTCCTCGAATCCCATATCGAAAGAGATTATTCAGTTTGTTACTTTTGTTTAACTCTTCATTTTTTTTCATTTCTCTCTTTAATTAGCTCTTTGGATAGCTTTCTTTCTGATTCATTCAGATCTGGTGAAATGAAGATTTGTTTGAATTTTTCAGAATTTTTTAATTTATTTCTTGCCATTTGGATGACTTCTTTTTGCATTGTTTTTTTTTAAATCCCACTAAAATAGGGGTTGTTACCTAATTTGATTTAAGCTTGAATCTAACAATATTCAAAATGTTAACTTTGTCAACATTCAACTCACTACAAACATCTTCTATAATTGCCTTGTCTTGAATCTTTCTGCTTTCGATGTTACTCTCTTTCGATAGAGGTATTCCAAAAATTACTATGTTATTTTCTCTTTTTTCTTTATCTTTATTTACGGCAACAATTGTGTTCACAGCATTAACTTCCTCTTCACTTTTTCTTGTCATTTTTAACTACTGACACCCAGTCTATATCTTTTTTGGAGGTTTCTTTGTCTATTATTTTGTCTTTCTTTGTTCTCTATTCATCAATTTTTGATTCAAGCTGTAAAATTCTTTTTTTTCAACGCCAAATTTTTGCATGTTAAGAGTAAGGATTTGGAGTCCAAATCGTCCGTTTTCAATTCTAATTAAATCTTTTTTTCAGATTTGAAATCTCGTTTTCCAAGATTTCTACTCTCTTCACCAGTGTTTCAAAAAACTTTTTTCCAATCTTCAAAATTGCTTTTCGGTGCCATCTTTTAAGATTTAGTAGCAAAAATTTAACTTATTGAAACAAAAATTTAAAAATAAACTCGAAATTTTTATTGATTTAAAAATATTAAAACCACGAGATAGTTGTACCGAACAATAATTATTAAATAACAAACTTAATAATTTATACATTCTCACCATTATCACTAATAAATTATTACCATGTCAAAGTTATCATAAACAAAACTCAGTGATTCTGGACAGTAATATCTTGTTTCTTTTCAAGGTTTTTTGTTTCTTTACTTTTTTTTTTGTGAAACACACTCCATTGACGTGTAGGTAGGCCTTTCTTTTTTATTTGTTGGGGGTATACTTTCAAAAAATATCTACCTATCAGACGCAATGGTATGGGCTCTGGTAAACTTCTTCTTTTTCAGCTTCTTATTCTGCAAATCTTTTGGAACTTCCTTTCTGTTTAGTCTCAATGTCCCATATGTGTCTGTTTTGTATTTCAACAAAATATCACTCAGTTCTGAGGATGTATAAAAATTGTCTGTAGTTAGACAATAACTCATATTCAGCAAGGGTTTTATCAGAGCCATTACTGTTCTTGTACCCATAGTACCCTCTTTATATTGATCACAAAGTACTGTGACTTTACCAGTATAAATTATAACCAAAGGTATCCTGATTTAGATTCACATTCCTGATTTATTCCAGACCTAGCTCTCTTCAGGGGTATAAATTGAATCCATTCCAAACGACCTTTGTAAGAGAATAGACTTCCATCAATTGTGATATCTCTCTCAGGTGTTAGAACAGAAAAAAATTTGCTGTTGAGATGTTCAACAATTGGCCTGGCCATATTTTATATAATTTTGGACTTGGGTGAACATTGGCATCAAAACTAGTATTGTCTACAAAATGTATATAACGTTTAAACAGAACAAAACGTTTATAGGACATGAATTTACCAAATTTACCTATACTGTCCCTTTTGAACCGATACCACTCGTATATGAACTTACTAATAGCTTCCTGAAGAATATACATCTAGGAATTGTCTGTCTTTCCAATCTTCTAGCCTTGAAAACGTTCCAAAAATTCTAGACTGATTGAAATATTTATCTATTTGTTTCCGTTGTTATCAAATCCATTATATCTGAACTCCAAAAAGATTCAAAATAATCCAAAATATCTGGCTCAGTCTCACTGAATGTTACAGATATGCATGGCATGTTAGTGAATAGAAAATGCAGATGAGCAGGCATGCTGAAAATAATTAATATAAAACTAATATTATATGCCACAAGTGTATATCGGGCAAACCAAAAAACAACTGTTTAAAATAGGTTGCCCGAGCGTCACTCTGGATAATCAATTAAGTGGTTGATAAATAGTACGTATTGTAGTACCAAATAAAATATATCCAGTTTTGTTTAAGTTAAGTTTAAGATTATCAGAAGGCACCCATCATCATTTTTAGTTCATCATTTATAGCAAGAACAAGATTGTTAAGATCAGAGTCTGATGGAAATGAGTAGTATCGTTAACTAAAAGAATAGATTTCAGAATTTTAGAAGAAGAGTTTACAAAATCATTAATAAATATGTTAAAAAGTAACGGTCTTAAAATAGAACTTTTTATTATTATATTATTATTTTTCATTTGTGTCTGCTTGGCTTCTTTTTCACAAATTTCAATTTTCATTTCAATGTGTTTTTCTTCAAATCAAAATTTCTATTTATTTAAAATCCAAAAACACAAAATGAAAATAACAGATTGTGCGGATTTATGGAGATCACATAAGAATAACATAACTTGTAAAAACCACTGTGAATACAATAATCAATTTTAAAATAAGAACACACATATATACAAAAGTTGATCAATTAACTAGAAGTATGACTGACTGGTGTTACCCATTACAGTTAAGTCATTAACGTATGCATAAGCAGTTCAATTGCACACAATACAACATATAATCATAGTACTTAATTAAGATAGTACATTAAAAGATTAAAAGTAAAGGTAAAATTGAATTTAATTGTCCAAGTTCTACAAATTATTACAATTTACGCTTCCTAAAGTTGCCTCTTGTTCTTTGAGCAGAATTAATCACTATTTTGATTCAACTTGAAATTGTTCATATTTTTACTTGAAAATTTAGTTTTTAGAATCGCAGAATTTATTTACATCCAACCGAAAACATATATATATATACATATAAATATATATATATATATATATATATATATATATATATATATATATATATATATATATATATATATATACAGTAAGAATTGTCTAATTTTCCTTTTTCAAAAGAGGAGAAATTGTAGCACGCTTTAACATAGCCGGAAACTCACCAGTACGTAAACATAAGTTTATAAAATCAGTCAAATATTTTGAAAACAATCCTACATATTTTTTGAAAAAGTGTGAAGGAACACAATCCAGTGAACATGTTTTAGATGGAGAGTTCAAAACTGCTTCAATTTCGCTTTCGTCATAAACAGGAAAAACTGAAAACAAGTTGCTGCAGCAGACGCCAGATGAATGATTAAACTTCTCATCATACACCATCGATTCTCGTACATTTTTAATTTTGTCATAAAAGAATGTAGCGAAATCGTTCGCTTCAAAATTGGTAGATGAATTTGAAGTTTTTTGCACAACAGTTCATTTACCACAGTCCAAATTTTTTTAGGATTTCTGTCATTTTCAAAAATGATTTTTTTCCAAAACAAATTTTTTTTTCTGGTTGAATAAAATATTTTTTGATCGCAGAGCATTTTTCCACACCTCCTTATCATGATGATTTAAAGTCTTTCTGTACTTTCTTTCCGAAACGAAAAAAACAGCAAAAACAGCACTAAATTAAACTTTTAAACGGAGAAAATATATATATATAAATATTTGTCAAAATTTTCTCTATCAAATGAAATTAAATTTAAACTAAATACTCGATTTTAAACTATGAAATTAAGAAATAATACGGAGCAAATCAAAATGCTGCCTGCACGGCCTGCACGTGCACGTGTGTGCCCCAAACCAACTTGAAAATGGCTGAGAGAAGTTTTTCAGTATGTGGACCGGCCGTTTGGAATAGTCTACCAAGTTATCTAAGACAGCCTGAACTGACAGAAAAATTGTTCAAGAAATTATTTAAATCATTTTTGTTTTCATTATAAGATTTGGTTTATCGTAGCAATTCATCTGTTTTTTTTTTATTTTATTTTTAGACAGTGCTTTTGAGAAACAGTTTGTTTGTAATTAGCGCTATACAAATTTTCGATTAATAATAATAATAATAATAATGCAGTGAAGGAAAGGAAGGAATAGATAAAGATGTGAGTGTGTTTGATCTGAAAGAGCATGATGATCTGAATGTTAGACCGGGCATGGTGGCTGTGAGGGTTGGAGGATTTGCTGACAACAAAGTTAGTTGAATGATTTTTCCCAGATAACACTCCACTATGCACTTGCAATGTTTCGTTATTCACCTCCTCATTTTCAGTAAAATATTTTAATAAACATTGAGCTCTTATTTTACATCTTGGAAATAATAGTACAGGTGATTGATAGCAACTGCTTTATCAATCAGAGTGTTATTATTAACTATTGATATTTGTTTAAATCGAATTATTTTATTTGTTTTGACTATTTTTTTTAAACTTTGTTCAATAGAGTCAACATTTTAAATTTAATCCTTTAAAAATTTGAAAAATTGTGTAAAGGTTTCAGAAAAAGTGGATGTAGTAGCAGGCAGCTCGACTTACACTCCAGTTGGAGGTCAGATATTGGAGTTGGGTGTCGATGGTCGATTGCTGATACAGTGGGCTGACGCATCAACATCCTACTGCAAGCCACTTGACCTCTTCTTTGTCGGTCTAGATGTAAGGATTTGTTACATTGCGTATTTTTGAAACATTTCAGAAATTTAATGTTTTGTGATGTTTTTGAAATATAATGCTTATAATTTTGTGTGTTTTAAATTTTTATTTGGCGTAGTTATCATTGTATACGGAGTACACTGCACATAATTCATGAACAGATTTGGTGCCATGATCTCTTATTGTCATTAGACATACTTTCATCGGTGCCGCTCTTCCTTTTTCAAACTTTTACAATCACTTCTCGAGACTGCCATTTTTAACTCTTTATATTATTTGTTTAGAGTTTGTCAGATGCTAACGAACTTTATAATATAAAATGTGTTCATTTAAAAAGTGTTACAGCACGAAGTTATGATTAAATTATTTAAACTCTTGTGACTTTATTTACCGCAAGATGTCAGATGTAGAGGAATCAGATGATGAATATGAATATGAACCTGACGATGAGAGTGACAGTGATTCAAGTAATTCATCGGAAAGTTGTCAGTGGGAGACAGAGGAGGAGGTTGAGATGAGCTCGGCTGAAGAAGCCAAGTTCAAGTCACCTCATCAAAGGTTCTTTCCTTGCTTATTGTCCCCTCTGTCGACTAACTCTCTTTCGTAGTTATAGAAATAGTTTTTTAATTCTTCATCAATAACATTAGTAATAATATTATTTTTATAATTATTATATTAATGTTTAGAGCAGTGATTCACTTGTTTTCTTTTTTATATTTTGTTTTGTTGTCATTCAATTTTTAAATGAATATTCCTTCACGACAGCAAACTCAACACAACCGAAGATGTTAAACATTTGGAAAATATGACGAGAAACTGCGAATTTTTTGTTTCGTCTGTTAAAGTTCTCAAGAAGTATCAGAAGTCACTTAGGGAAATACTGGAACGTATCCAGGAGTTGCCAGGAGATGAGTCCAATTCTGTTAGATATTCTCTTGCATCAAATACATTTTCTATTTTCTAATAGTTAATTTAATAAAATACAAAATTTTGTTATTGAGAATCAATTTTTTTAATTTTTAATAATAACTTGATATTCTTTTTTATTGGTCTCATAAAATTTAAGAGGGGAGTTTTTGTTTGAAAATTGTCATCGCTATTGTGTTAGACTCATTAATTTACAAAACAAACCACTCAGGTGGAAGAGGACTTGCTCACCTCACGAAACATCCCGACATCACCCATCAGTTCTCCAGCCACGTCACCCAGTACAACTTCAGCATCATTTTCAGCTGCAGATTCTTCCTCTGGGTCGAAGCCATCATCAGCGAATGTTACAACTACAGTTTCTTCCACTTCCTCACTAACCTCAATTTTAGCTGCTTCATCGACATCAGCAGCCTCCCGCAAGTTAGCTCAACCACTATCGATAAGCATTCCATCGGCAGACGTGGAGCAATGTTTCTTGGAGGCGTTCTCACATGCTGATCAGCTGTCACAAGAGAGTCTCCAAGTGCAAGATAACTTCAGCTTAAGTGTTGATGACTTCATAGTTTTGGTGCTCGAGTTGCAAACTCTGTACAGGACATTCTGCAGGCTGGAAAATGTGAAGAAAATCAACTGTTTGCCTCGTCTAAAGAAATACTTCGAGATGGCTAATGACAAAATGGAAAGTGAACGGATCAAAGACTGGTCTTTCAGAGCTATTCATAAGGTTTCCGTTATAATATAATTTATATTATGCATTATTACATGGTTCTGATTTTATTGTTATGTAAAATATCTTGGTTATATTTTCTAAGCTGAGTGAATGAGGCGGCAATGAACGTCTGCTTCATTTGTAGAAATTGATGTTAATAATATATTCTCAATGGGATTATATGTTACAAAAGTAACAGATTTATTTTTAAAATGATGGCACTCAATGTTGTAGAATAATTATAATCAAAATGTAATTAAATCACTTCTCTACATTAGTCATTGCTCCGATATAATAAATTAAGTATTATGTTCCTTTAATAAATGACTTCCAGTTAATTACAATTAATTTCAATTAATTAATTGAAATTACTTTCAGGCAAAATGCTTGTATGAGATGAATTGCAAACGGGAAAACACACAAAATGATGATCTGTCGATTTGTGAGAATGAGAATCAAAAAAGCAAACAAGAAAACGAAAAACTGACTCCTGAAGAGTTTGCCGATTATCCCAAGCCATCATCTGCTTCACCGCCAATTGATGTCAGTCTGAAACCTCAACCGGATAATACAACTTCCTCACAACACAAACGTCGAGTGAAAGCCTATGAATCCATTAAAGAATTTCAGTCATTACTAGCTGAATTGCTTGTAGAGTTTGAAAACAAAGAAGCTTACTACAAAGACCTTCTTCTTAAAAAAAAAGATGAAAAAACAGAGGGCACTGATGATGTAGCGTCTAAGATGACGGATGGTGAAGAAGATGATCTCTCACACGTCAATCTCATGAAACTTCTCCTCGATGTTGATAAGTCTAGCGATTCGTTTGAAGATGCGGAAAAAGAAGTTGAATCCATCGTTGAGGATGAATTCTTCTCATGTCCAAGCACTGATCTTTCACCACTCACTCCAGAAGTAAACCTGAAAATTGAATTCAATGAAAAAGGTTTTATCATCTTTTCTATCAGTTTTTCTTAAAATTTATATATATCGGCTATGAGTTTTTGTTAGCGATGTATCGAATGATGAATTTGGTCAAAGACCAAATAGAATAGTCGATCCACTATTCTGCCAAACACTGAATACTGAAAAATCCGCAATTTAGATTAAAATTATTTCTTGGAATGAAAAATAAGCTATTGAGAAAACAATCAACTATTCCTGTCTATACAACAATTCTACATCGAGATAGTAATCATTCTCTTGATCAAATTCATCTGTTTTAACAGCAATGATGGCCAAAAAAAATGTTCGCTTATACTACTCAACAACTATATTTTTGGAATTCAAAAAAATTATGCCTTAATAGAAAATTGCTACATTCGGTCTCTAAAAATTGTCAAAACTGAATGTCAAAGTTTGGCTAAACATTCATTGGGGCCACACATTCAGTGCATCTCTAGTTTTTGAAACTTTGAAAAAACATTTAGGTATTTAATGTTGTTGTTGTTGTTGTTTCGAAATAGCACTGTTTTTGAAGCCATTAAAATAGAGAAAGTCACATCGTTTCAATATCTAGGGGATGTTCTGGATTGTACTGGAACAGCTGAAGCTGCTGTTCGAGCACGCATACGTGCAGCCTGGAATAAATGGCATCTCCTTGCCTCTAAATTTATGCGGCGTGACATCCCACTACCACTACGATCAAGACTTTATAAATCTGTGATACGTCCGGTGTTGTTACATGGTGCAGAAACATGGCCAATGACAACCAAACTGGAACAACAACTTCAACGAACCGACATGAAAATGCTCCGATGTCTGCGGTGGTTTGGTCATGTCAAACGAAGTAGAAACAGTGGCATAACTTCTCTTGCAGATGTTGAAGTACCTGGCACACGTCCCAAAGGCCGTCCAAAGAAGTCCTGGTCGCAAACAATCGAGCAAGACATGAAAGCTCTAAATTTAAATGAAATGGATACAACTGATCGTCTAATTTGGCGCAAAAAGTTGATGGCAAAGAAAACAACGTCCTACCTCGGGAAACCGGGTCTCTGGACGCAAAACGAAGATTGATTGATTGATTGATGTCTGTAGTTTTAAAGTTTAAGAATGGTAGAAGTAATGTTTATTTCTCAAAATGATGTTTTATTGTATCATTTTGCATATATGTTGAATATCATAGAGTGTTTTAATGCAACTAGAATTGTAATTTAATATGTGCTTTTAGGGTTTGCAATGCTCTCCAGTTCACCAGATCATCACCATTTCAAGTCATCCACTCACAATCCTTCCAATCAAAAAACTTTTCTCAATGCCGTTAAAAAAGAAGTATGTTTTTTAATGTGTGTGCATGTGCATGTGTGTATATTTGTGTGTGCTTGTGTGTGTGTGCAGACTTGAGATGATTGATAGATGAAAAGGTGAAGACACGACTTGACGTTGGGCAATCATTTCAAATAAGTTCCTGAAAGAGATCCTTTTAGATACGTGCACTGCCTATAAAAAAAGATGTGGCTTACAAAATCTTTGTGGGCGAGCAAACCCATAGCAGCACTGTTCCTCTGAATAAATGTTGCCAACCAAGAACGATGGTGGTGTATGATTTGTGGGTGCTTGCAAAAGTTCTGCATAAATGTTTCAAACCCCATAACAGATTAATCTGTTGAAGGGCAGTCTTCCTCTGGGCATTTTTGTCAAAGGATACGATTCCAGGATGGTCAGTTTTTATTCAAATGAGTTAAAAATATTTATAACATCAAGAGTTTTTATGATAATTATTTTTGAATGTTTTTACAAAAATATATATGTATGTATACTGTATATAATTCCATAATAACTCATCCAAATGATGTCGTGTGTTAATGTCTGTTTTATGCCTATGTCCCAAAAGCATTGTTATTCAGTTTCGTTATGTTATGAAACAGGACTTGTTCAGTGTGATGATAGAAGGCCCTACGCACACTCCGTATGAAGATGGTCTCTTCTTCTTCGATGTCCAGCTTCCTTCAGATTACCCCAAGAATCCTCCAAAGTTCTTCTACGTCTCCTACTGCGCCGACCGATTGAATCCAAATCTCTATGAGGATGGGAAGGTTTTTTAAACGTTTGCAAATTCACGTCTCGGTTTATTTACAGGAAATATATGAGAAGGCAGTAATCTAAATGTCATATTTAAAGAATATTACAAAATGTTGTAAAGGAGGATGGTGTTGTAAATCCCCTTTGTTTATTTGTGCGAGTTAAAAGATAAGATACACATTCAATTGGTATTTCACTACACTTTATGTGGCAATGTTTCCGTTACATTAATTTAATAAATCAACTCATGTACAAGCAAACGAAAAATGTTTAAAATTAAAATTACTATTTATTTTTTTATTATGAGTAATAATTTTCTGATTGATTTGACGGCTAACGATTGTTTTCCATAATCGTAATTGCAGGTTTGCGTCAGTTTGTTGGGCACCTGGTTAGGGAAAGGAACGGAAATTTGGAATCCCAAAGAATCGAATCTCCTTCAAGTTCTTGTTTCTATACAAGGTTTAATCATTTAGCGTCCCTAACGCTGGGCATGTATAGGGTGCATAGTACATTCTCTATGTATTCATTTTTTTTAGCTGTCTAATATAGTTTTAATCATTGCCAAACTGGCGCAGATCAAGCAGATCAAATTATTAGTATTAAAGTATTAGAGAAGTAAAATCATTGTTGTTGCACCGTTTAAAACTTGAAATCAGTGAGACTTATATTGTAGGAGAACTGATGATGGGGTGAATAATGTGAACGATACTATGTACTTGAACAGGTCTAATCCTTAACCACGAGCCGTACTTCAACGAGGCTGGGTACGAACGGCAGAAGGGTACACAGGAGGGACAGGAAAACAGTCGCATGTACAACGAGATGGTACTCATCAAACTTGTGCAGGTTCCTCATTATAAGAAATTCATCTTTTCAACATTTTCTCAATTTTTTTGTCTTATTTCTCCATACGATTATATTTATTTGCACAATGATATCACCGGAATCTGTCGCACCGTTATTTTTATACATGCGTACAATTATACAAAACAATACAGTGATATAAATCAGGCTGACACAAATTACAACCATGTGCATACAGGCGATGACCAAACTGTTACGCAGCCCACATGTCGCATTCGCCGAGGAAATTTATTGTCATTTCCGTGAACGGTCTTCTAAACTAATAACCAGATTCAAGTCATGGCTTCAGGATGCAACAGTTAGTTTGGAATTATTTGCTTCACTTTGAAGACTTGCATATATTGATTTGGACTTAAGCTCAAACCATAAGTTTTCAATTTTTAACCCTTCGAGCGTAAACTCACACAATCAGCATGATGAGCGCCAAATGGTCTTAACGCCTCTAACAATGTTTAAACATGAACTGAAATTGTTGTGCTTTCAGTTCAGTTGGATGTTGGGCTAAAAGAACAATGTTGGTAACGTCCTACACTTGTCAGTGTCATTTTGCTAGATTTAACTCGCAGCTAAGCAGCATCTTGGTCAACTTTGCATGGATTACAAAATGTAGAGGATTGTGATTTTAAATCATCTCAGCATTGACAAACAAGCGCACGATTATTATATATTTATTTTAAAAAACAATGACAATATGGTAGCTATCATTAAGAATTGTTTAATGTAATTCTTCGCAGGATGACCAGAAGCCAAGATCGGTTCAATTGGAGACCCACATGCCTAAATTTCCACTCTATCCCATGTCCAAGGGCTTTTTGTTGTCCCTTAACAG
Organism: Helobdella robusta; assembly: GCF_000326865.2. NCBI lineage: Eukaryota > Metazoa > Annelida > Clitellata > Rhynchobdellida > Glossiphoniidae > Helobdella > Helobdella robusta. Next base: position 2,119,477 of record NW_008704084.1, on the reverse strand, counting down.
ATCTCTGAATGAATTCATCTCGCTAGTCGCTTCCAAAAATATATACTCAGATACCACCAAATAAGTAACTTACTCACGTGATCAGGAAAGTGCGCATTATGTTTGTTCAAATATTAACGTAGTGTTGTTTCGTTTAATTTTCTAGGTGTAATATTTTCAGTGTTATTAGGTGATTTTGTTAATTTAATAACATTAAAATTTATGGTGAGTTACAAATTTTCCTTATTTATGTGAATCAATCTAGCTAGTCTAAATAAGTGATTTTAACATTTTTCGTGATAATTTCGCTTTTTCGAAAATAAAGTTCTCTCAGTTAGTTTACTTTGTTAACGTGTACAACAACGTACAATCTCTCAATTTGCTTCCAGCTTTGTCGATTGTGCTCTCGAGACCACTAACTTAGAATACATCCGAGACATACATCCACAAGTGCAAAAATTCCATGCTGATTTCTACGTTTAAACACTCAACATGACGATGGCTTTTTTTTTTCACCAACCGTATTACTATAGCGAAGAGTAAAACAAGGCTGATGTAGGCTTTGTTAAGTTGCCTTACACAATTAAAACGATAAAATGAAAACGTCTGTTAAAATCAGAGTGTCGAAGTTGGAGCAGTGGCGTAGCTAGGGTCTTCTGCGCCCGGGGACAAAACAAAAAATTTGCGCCCCCTACATAAGATCTGTCAAACTATATAAAATATAACTGTCGTACTCCGTATTTGAAGTAGGCTACACTCCGTGACGCCTATATACAATGCATCTCAGTGTATTCATGTTTCTATATCCATATTGCACCTTACACCATAATTGTATTATTCTTTCTCAGTTCTTAACTATTATATTGTAATACAAAATATTAATGATTATCATTTAATCATTTATTTGGCAAAAAAAATGATTATGATTAAAAAAAATGATTATGATTGATGTATATAATTAGATTCTTCCAAGTAGTTTTTATAATTCTGTATTTTTATTGTCCGCTGAGTCAGAAGTGTGAAATAAAAATTATTAAATTTAAAAACAAAACAACAGCTAAGTATTGTCTAGAAATTGTGGTTAGGAAATGAGCAGAATTTTAAAGAAAATTTATTTTTCTTGCTTTTACTGCAGCAAACTGGTTAATTATATCATCAAAATAAATCTGTTCAAGAACTTCCCTCTCCACACTCATTAGGGCCAGGTCGCTGAGTCTATCTTGTCCCATGGATGCTCGAAGAAAGGAAAGAATTATTTTTAATTTACTGAAGGATCGCTCACAGCTGGCAATCGAGACAGCTATAGTAAGAAGGATTTGTAGAGCAACACGCAAATTTGGAAAAACATCTTCTCCGTAACTAATAATGAATGACAAGAGTTCTGTAGGAGTCTTTGGTGCAGTATCCTGGCGGGTCTCAAGGAGCATTCTGCAGTCACATATTTCATTTAATAACTCAATTCCTTCAACATCAGAGTCATAAAAATTTCCAAAGTCAATACAATGCTGACGGAGACTGTTAAGATCTTTGTCATTCAAAAGTTTGTCTACATCAAGTAAGAATCCAAATTTGAAGTTCAGATCTTTGAGACAAGTAAACCTTGTTGTCATCTCCTGTTCGAGTCGATCTAAAATACTCTTCATGATACGAACAATTTCTTCTTCTGCCGAAAGTCCTGCATCTCGGGCAAGTTCTCCAGGCATCCTTCTCCGTCGCCTGATTCTACTTTCTACAGCCACAACCCATAGCTCACATTTTTCCTTTGCTTTTAGCACTGAATCATTGCATATGTCTTCACGAATTCTTGTAATATCCATGTGCAGAGATTCAATATCCAAAGACGCTTCATGGAAATTCATTGTTGGATCTTGAAGTCTTTTCTGAACACGGTCGATTTTTTTGAGTATGTCATGCCAGAAAGGAAGGAAAACTAAGAAGTTGAAACTAAGAATACTTTGTAGCAGAATTACAGCATCGCCTCTAGTTTCTTGTGTTTCAGTTGTATCTTCAGACAGTTTTTCCAGTAGACTGACTATGTTATCAAGTCCATCATGAATTGCTTCAACACATTCTGCTCTAGCACTCCATCGTGTTTCTGATTCACGTTTGACTGTGATGGTCACTGCTTCTTTAAGTTTTTCCCATCGATGGGTTGATCTTGAAAAGAATAGATAAATTTTCAATGGTGCCAAAAAAAGTAACTACAATTGGATCTTGACTTGCAGCATGCACCCCTGACAAGTTTAAGCTGTGATTGTCACAATTCACAAACAATGCCTTGTTATTTTTTGTGCAAATTCTTTGCTGAACTCCAGATAAATGCCCCGACATAACAGCTGCATTGTCATAGCATTGAGATCTACAATTTTGTAACGGGATGTTGTCAGATTCCAATCTTTTTACGATAACATCTTCAATCGAGGCTGCATCTTTTCCATGAATTTCGATGTAGCCAAGAAATGACTCTTTTATTACAACCTCCCTCTTATCAAAATTTATGTCAACATACCTGATAACTTCAGACATTTGCTCCCTGTGTGCCAAGTCAGGAGTTGAACCAAACAAAACAAAATCCCGTAGTATTTATTTTTTCTGATGTTAATCAGCAATTGATTTCTCACATTCGAAGCAAGAATGCTGATGAACTCATTCTGAATTTCTGCAGATAAATATGTAACAGATCCTGGATTCTTTCTAGCATGGTCAAAGTGTGACTGCAAAATTGGGTCATACTGAGCTAGAAGTTGAAGAACAGACAAAAAGTTTCCTACATTTTTGTCTCCTGTGGCATCAAGTTTCTCAATATGTCCACACAATCCCAAGTTTTGAGTGGCCAAGAATTTTATACAATTTAGTATTCGCTTCAAAACATCTCGCCATCGTGCAACCTCTGACTGAACTTCAGCTTCAAGAGATGTATCGATTGTTTTCCCTTGAATCAATCTGCGCTCTGCTTCTTTCCATGCATTAAATGATTTCCGGTGGAAAGGATTGTTCTCGTGAGCCGCTAGTTTCTCTGGCTTCCTCCACTTGCTGAATCCATTAGATAATTCAAAAGATGATTTATTATTTGCACTCGATGAGGGAAATAACAAGCAGCAAAAACAATACACTGCTTCATTCAATGGTGAATAAACTAGCCAGACCCGATTCACCTCATCTCCCTTTCCATTGGCAAGTCTCCGCTTGAACCATGGCTTCGTCATAGAACGGCCGTCTTTCTTAGCAAATGGACCATTATTATTTTGAAATACATTAGAGCCTCGAAATACCATTTCTGTGCAGAGCTGTTGAGAAATTATAGGCAATTGTGACGTTTGGTCGAAATCCAAATAGCCAACATCCCCAAACATAAGCACAGCTGGAATTGGATTTGGTCTATGAGAAATGACATCATTTTCTTCTTCTACTTCAGAGTTAGATGAAGTTGATAAACTGCTACTGTTCTCTATGTTTTGCTGATTCTGCTGTACACTTGGTTGATCATTGAATTCATCAACATCAGTATCCTGAGGCTGTTGGCTTTCTTCTGATGTTGACTTTGCCTTCTTCAAAAAACAATCCAGGAGTTTGCTGGACTTACTAGCTTCTCTTGTTTCATTTGCCTTTCTTTTTCTTCACTGAGCTCCACTAGGCCTTTTTCCAAACATATCTGGGATTAAGAAAAACTTTTATATAGGATACACAATATTAATAAATAGTTATTTATATAATTAACAATAATTAAATTTTCTAGTAAATTTTAACACAAGTTTCTTAATTTTATCCCTGAGCAGTTTACTGTGAATGCCCAGTGGCGTTTATATGGAGGGAATGGGCAGTGATGGGCAACTAACTAAATATTTTTATTATTACTTATATATATATAATATATATAAGTAGTTAAACTAATAGTTATAAACTTTTTTCAAAAAGTAGTTAACTAAACTAAAAAAAAAGTAGTTAAACTTTTTCCAACTATTTTGCAACTATTTTTATATTTACTTTTTTACAGACATAATCTAAAGTGGCATTAATACTAACATAACAAACTATTCAAAACATGTCTTTTCAAAGTGAAGTATTAAGCTGCATTTCAAAAATGCGCTAAAAATAAAATCATTAACTAACATAACTTGTCATCATAAAATTTAGGCCAAATAAATTATTTAGTGTTTAAAACCAACCTAATTGAATATAGACAATTACATAAATGTATTTATTAAAATATTTTTAACAAAACAGCAACAAATTTTAAAGATTAAAAAACTAACCAACCATCAGCGTCAACCTTCAACACAGAGAGGAAACAAGACATCAAACAGTCCGAAACATTGGTAAAGACCAAAAACATTGAATGTACTTTGCTTTAAAAATATGGAAAGCTTAACTTTTTACAAATTAAAATTAATATTCAAAAACCATAAGTCAAGACATGGATAAAAGATATTTATCTAAAATATTTTAATTAAACTATTTAGTTAGCAACTAAAATATTTTAGTTAAACTATCGTTTTAACTAAACTATTTTTTTTTAGTTAAACTAGGAAGGAAACTAAAAAAAGTAGTTAAACTATTAGTTTGCAACTATTTAATTAAACTATGCCCATCACTGGTAATAGCAGGTATTTGTAGGCAGCTATACTGACTAACCCAATGCAGCTATACCACAAAGATACTATACTATAGACTATAGAGCATAATCTATACAAGCTTTTAACTGCACTGTGACTGACCTGTTCTAAAGGACAGACACAGAAATTGCTAGGTAAAGCAAAATAATAATAAAAAAACCTTTTTGGTCACTGATATTTTGGTCACTGATATTGTGCTCCCCCAGCCCTGCGCCCGGGAACAACTGTCCCCCTCTGCCCCCCCTCATTACGCCACTGAGTTGGAGATCTTGGACGGAGTCGGATTTTTTGATGAGCTGGAGATCCGACTTCGGAAAATGTTATTAATTTTTTTTCTGAAATTTTTTTTAGGATTGTGTTTTTTGGAAAATAAATGTGTGTAGCAATAAATAATTATCCTTAATACGGAAAATAAATGCTTAATAATTTCAATAAATTCAAAATTTTTTTCAGTTTTAAAACATAAAAGTATAATAATTTTACTAAGAAAAACAATTTTACCTTCCACATTCATTTTCAAATATCTCTATCCAATCAGAAGGGTTTTGCTTTTTATTGAATTTCTCCTAAATAAACTTTTTTTCAACCTCTCATAGCTTAACGTTATCATTCAGATTTAGTTTAGCTTCTAATTCTTTAATTTTTTCATTTAGAAAATTGATTTAATCTAATCAAATTTTTCTTCTAATAGAATATTGACTGATTTCAAGTGTTTTTTTTAAGTATTTCTTATTTACTAGTGATAATAAGGTGAAATTATGATGTAGATCGAAATTTTTCTGGAAGTCGGAATTTTTTGAAAGGTCAGAGTTGGAGTCGGGAATTGGATTTGTGTATTTATATATAACCTATATTTACTTATACCTCTTAACCTAAATTATCATCTACATAATATCATTTACTTTTAAAAAGTTAATTTGTTCTCAAATTGCACATAGTTAAAGCGCAAAAAATAATATATATTATATGTGAGTTAGTGCAAATGCTTAAACAATGCTTGCTGTTGGAAATCTATAAACGCATGCATGCATGCATATATATATATATATATATATATATATATATATATATATATATATATATATATATATATATATATATATATAAGCATTTAAAAAATAAAAATTGTAATTGTATGTTCATAAGGTAAAGAATATAATTGAAAAAGAATAACATATGACATAAGACATAAATTTTGTAAAGGAAGAAAAATAAACAAAATCGAACAATAAGTTAATAATATAAACAATTTCGTTTTTTAATTTGAATTGATCCCATATTTCCTGGTTTATTTCAGTATTGTTGGTTGTGGCACGTTGTTGTTGTCGGCGATTGATCCAGGCCTCCCTGGCATCGAGTTTTTCGGGGCAGTTTGGTAGTTGTTGAAACAACTTTTTGGTGTTTTGTTGTTCCTTTTTTTGTTGTAATTGTTGATTTTGTGGGTTTTTTTAATTGGTTTTTTGCTGCTATGTTTAAATTTAAATTTTAATTATTCATGCAGGTGGTTGCTTTTTTTAGTGTGTATTCATTGCCAAGTTTCATTGGCAATGCTTCAAATTCTAAAAATGAAAAGTAAATGGTTAAAACACAAATGTATATAATACGATAATTATGAATATATGGTAACTAACCGAATTAAATAAATTTGATTAAATTTAACTGACAAAAAGAAAAAGTGGTTATATAATCAGTAACATGTTGAAAGAAAGGAAATAATTATATAAAATGGTAAAATCATTTCTTTATTCTGATTAATGGTTGAAAAAGATTATTAATTATCTTTATAATAAAATAAAAAAACAAATGATGCCTTTAAATTGGATTGATGCATCTGGGCCTGATTAAAATAATCTAAATGTTTTTTATAATAGGAATAAGAGAATTGAAAAATCTATGTTTGAGCTGAAAAGTGGGCTAAGAAATTTGCATTTTTTTCATTAAAAGAAAATTTTCAGTAATTTTAATATCAGTGATAGGTAAGCCGTTGGAAGTGAGAAAATAATTTTCAATATTATCAGTAAGATTCTGCCAAGAGATAAATAATTTAATAGCAGGATTTTTAAAAAGAAGAAATAAAGTAGGAGCTGTTGAATTACGACAGCATTTGCCTATATGATACAAGAGTTTAAATAAATGATATAAAGTATTAAAATAATAATTCCTATTAAAATAATTTCATTAATTTTCCATTTAATATTTAATAATTTATAATTATCAACATCGGTGATTGTTTTGGATGATAATTATTTAAAATTTCGCATAATGATAACCTTCTCTCTAGTGACAATAGTAATCTTACTCTTCTTCTTGCTCTTGACTTTTCCTCGGCTTTTGATACTGTTGACCATACTATTCTCTTGAGACTGCTACATCTTTTTTTTAATATTACTGATTCTTGTCTATCTTCGTTTTTCTTCAGTTGTTCTCAATAATTCTACTTCTAACTCCTCTACTCTTACTTTCGGGGTACCTCAGGGTTCTATCCTTGGCCCTCTTTTATTTATACTCTATACCTCTGAACTACCTCGTATTATTAATAACTATTCTTTCTCTAGTCAACTATATGCTAGTGTTCTTCATAATCTATCTCTATGTCTTTCTTCAATTATCGCCTTGTCTGACTCTATGTGTCTTAAACTTAATCCTTCTAAGTTTGAATTAATTTGTTTTAATCTAAACACTCTATTACTATTCCTCTTATTATCTCACCTGATTCTAAAACTCTTGATGCCTCTCATAAGTTTCGTAGTCTAGGTTTTATCTTTGATTCTACTATGTCTCTCTCTTCTCAGATTAATAGTGTTACTAGAAGCTCTTACTTTCATCTACGTAGAATAAAAAAACTTTTGCCTTTTCTTGATGATCCTACTCTTCTCCTTCTTGTTACTTCGTTAGTCTTATCTAGGATTGATTATTGTAACTTGCTCTACTATGGTCTTCCTGACTCTATCCTTTAAGTAAAGCTTTTAACTCTGCTGCTCGTCTAGTTGCTCGTGCCCCTTTCTGTTCTCATATATCTCCATATCTTGTTCTCTTGCACTGGCTACCTATAAAATATAGAATAATTTTTAAAATTTGCACGTTCATGTATGAGTCTCAATCTAAATTATTTCCTAAATATTTATCAGATATATTAATTGAACCTAAACGCCCCGGTTTACGATCGTCTTCTTTTTCTCGCTTTTTCTTAAATCGTGTTAAACACTCTTTTGCCAAATCTGCTTTCGCTTTTTCTGGTCTTTCTTTCTGGAACTCTCTAACTACTTCTCTGACTACTTCTCCATCACTTGCGAAGTTCAGAGCGAATCTCAAGACCCATCTGTTTTCAAAATTCATTAAGGAACGCTGTTGAACATCGCGGAAATAGATATATATATGTATGTATGTATATATATATAATCAGACGATCATAACCGACCGCTGCTTTTGAAAATGGATAGTGTTGACATAAAAAACATGATAATTAAAAACGTCTCTAAATTAAAATCGCTTGACGTCAGCCTGGGTCGCATCGGACTCAGTCATGATCTCTCCCCAGAGCAAAGAAAGAAACTGAGGTCAAAGATAGAGGAGGCAAGGGCATTGGAAGCTTCTGACAAGGGTTTTTTTAATACCGTGTAAGAGGTCAGGTTGGCAAATGGAGGGTGGTGAAATTTCCGGTATGTTATTGGTAAAAATAGTTGTGGTAAAGATTATGGTAATGATTGCATAATAAATTATGGTACCGGTAATGATCGTAATGAAAGTGGTGGTTTTAATAATTTTAAAAAAGTAGTTAATAACAATGTAATGAAAGGTGGTGCTGTTGGTAGAAATATTGGTGGAATTAAAAATGATCGAACTAATAATAACTTTTGTGTGGTTAAAATAAAATTGGGTTTACTAAATATAAGATCGATTGGCTTAAAGTACAACATTATTTATGATTTGATCAGTGATGGTTCGGATATTTTTGTTGTTACTGAATCATGGCATGGTTCATCAGAAAATCCCTCCATTGCGTTATCTACTCCTCCTGGATACCGCTTTGTAAATTGTGTAAGAGATCACGACCCTCTCCATGGTGGATTGATAATATTTTTTTGTCTATGTTTAAAATGTAAAAAAATAGCCTTACCTACAGTTACCACATTTGAAGTTTTGGCGGTCAGGTTCACAGTTAATAGTCAGGAGTTTATTTTGCTCGCTATTTACTAGGGATGCACCGAAGTTCGGCCCCGGCCAAAATCCGGCCTTTTTTTCAAATCCGGCCAAATCCGGCCCCTGGTGGCCAGATTTAGGGCCGGATTTAAGCGTCTATCAACATTTAAAAATTTTATAAATTGAAAAAAAAATTTTTTATTGAATTCGATTAATTTTATGTCAATAAGTTAAAGGCTAAGCATACATGACACATAATAACAACATCAATAATTGTGAAGTGAGCTGGACAATTTTCTTTGTGCTATAACATGGGTTATGCATAAATTATAAGCTGATCTTTGTGCAAAAGAACTTGTGCACGTGATATATACTACATAATTGTATATTACGGATGATATAGCTATATAATATATATAATTTAAGAACATGGTATGTTAAAGGTTAGGCTAGGCTTATATGGCACATAATAACAACATCACTAATTGTGAGCTGAGCTGGACAATTTTCTTTGTGCTTTAACTTGGGTTATGCATACAATATAAGTTGATCTTTGTGTAAAAGAACTTGTGCACGTGCATGCATGGCACATAATAACAGCATCACTAATTGTGAGCTGAGCTGGACAATTTTCTTTGTGCTATAACATGGGTTATGCATAAATTATAAGCTGATCTTTGTTTACAAGAAATTGTGCACTTATATATAATAGTATATGACGATGATGCAGCTATAAAGCGCATAATTTAAGAACAATATATTTATTAAGCATTTTTTATTATTGGTGAATTTTATAAAAATGGCTGAAAAGAAATCCGGAGTATGGGCGTTTTTTGACGTTAAAACAAACGATAAATCCAAGGCAGTTTGTAAGGAATGCAATGCAGTATTGTCAGCCTGATAACCTAGGGTAAGCCTGATAACCCCAAAAGTTTCTCAACGTCTTCTTTGATTACTCATCTAAGGTCAAAGCATCCACTTCAGTATGATAATATGAACAGTTTAAAGTCTTCTATTGCAGTAGCCTCAGAATGCGAAGATGCCACCTCAAATGACAGTGATGCGAGTTTGCTAGAAAATGTATCAATCCAGCCCACCCAGCCAAAGATTAGAGAAGCATTTGACAAACAAAAACCTTGGGATATAAACAATGACAATGCTAAGCGTATCTATGTGGCGATTGCTAAAATGATAGCGATAGATATGGAGCCTTACCAGGTCGTCGAAAAATCAGGATTTATCAATTTGGTGAAAAAACTTGGAGAAAAGGTACAGAATACCTTCTCGAAAGTATTTCACCAAACGTGTAATTCCTGATCTTTTTGAAAAAGCATCTTCATCACTGAAGAAGAAGGTAGCTGGAGCATTGAGCCTTCCGTTTACAACAGATACATGGACAGCAGACATAACAACGGAGTCATATTTGGGATTGACAGCCCATTGGTTAACTCCTACGTTCGAACGCCAAAGTTATGTTTTGCAGTGTGTAAAATATTCAGGTCAACACACAGCAGCAAATCTACTGTCATCGTTTGATAGGTCACTCGAAAATTGGAACATTCCACGAAACAAATGTCATTTAGTTTTGCGAGACAATGCGGTAAATATTACCAAATGTTTCCGAGATGGAAACATTAAAAGTGCACCTTGTTTTGCCCACACGGTTCAACTCTGTATCAACGATGGTATATTAAGTCAACGTGGTGTTAGTGATCTCCTGAAAGTTGGACATAAATTAGTAGGCCATTTCAAATACTCGTCATCAGCCACGGATCGTTTGCACAATTTGCAAGCGGATTTAAATCTGCCAAAACACCAGTTAATTCAGGACATCCCCACAAGGTGGAATTCAACATTCTTCATGGTGCAGCGACTGTTAGAGCAACGTCGAGCAATAACATTGTACTGTGCTGAAAATGAATCTGTTACTAATTTGTCACCAAATCAATGGTCTGTTGCTGAAACTGTTGCTGCGGTTTTGGAACCATTCGAGGAGGTTACCAGAGAAGTTAGCTCATCATCAGCATCTATATCTTTGGTTATTTCAATGGTGTATCTTTTGGTATTAGTTTTGGGAAAAGAAAGTCGGGATGCTGGCATTAAAACAATGAAGGTCACACTGCTGAATGCTATCAACACCAGGTTCCAAAACATTATAAATGACCGAGTTTACAGTGTAGCCACAATGCTTGATCCAAGGTTTAAGACCCGCTTCTTGAACGATACAGCTTGTACCGAAGCAAAGGCAGGAGTTGTGCTTGCTGCCACTAAATTGTTACCTCAAAATAACAAAGAATTAGAGTCTACATCAGAGGATGTGCAATCCCAAAAGCCAACAAAAAAAAGACGTGTTGATGAATCATCTTCAAAATTGTGGGACTGTTTCAAAGATATGTTGGAAAATGAAGTAACGAGTATTTCTAACAACAGATCACTTCAAGATAGCATCAGTGATGAACTCTCGACTTTCTTGGGAGAACCATTGTTACAGCGACAGGAAGACCCAGCTACATGGTGGAAGTTTAACACTACAAAGTATCCAACCATATCAAAGGTTGCACAAGTTTACCTAGCACTTCCACCAACAAGTGTACCATCCGAAAGATTGTTTAGCACGGCTGGAGACATCATCACTGAGCATCGCACAAGACTGCTCCCTGACAACGCTGAGAAACTGATATTCTTAAAATACAATGCTTCTCTTATTTAACTATTTACATGTGAAATAATAAACTTTTTTTGTACACTGCAATTTTTTCAATAAAAAACAATCAATACTTTATGCTTTGTGTTATTTTTTGGTGTTCAACATGTAGATAACCGTAAATGTGAGTATTTTTTCTAACGTATGTAAAATAGTAACTAAAATCCGGCCCCGGCCGGTTTTTGAATTTTAAATCCGGCCAAGTCCGGCCCCGGCCGGATTTGAAAAACCTAAATCCGGTGCATCCCTACTATTTACAGACCGGGTTCTGCACAGCTGTCTGGATTATTTTTTAAAGAACTGATTTCTATTCTGGAAAACATTACAGTACTCAGTTCTCAAATTATTTTAACCGGGGACTTCAATGTGCACGTTGAAAAGACGAATGATCCTTATGCTGCTAATTTAATTGATATCTTCGATAATTTTCAACTCATCAATCGTGTAAAAGCACCAACACATTTACGTGGTGGTACACTAGACTTGATAGTAACCTCCGAGGATTTTCCAGTTCATGATTGTTTAGTCCATCCAAGTGGAATTTATTCTGATCATAGTTTTATTTGGGCTGAACTGTCGATGACTCGAGGATATTTGGTTGGAATTAAAAAAGTTTCTAAAATGTGGAATCAGATGAATGTTGATGACTTCATCAAACTCGTGCTTGAATCTCCACTCTCCAAAGCATGTCAAAGCAATGAGGTAGACAAGGAATTGCATTTATTTAACAACGAGTTAAAATCTATTGCTGATAAAGTTGTCCCTATTCGTGCAGTGACCACCAATAACGTTCGTATGGCTCTGTGGTTTGATAATGATTGCAGGTTGGCCAAGCGTTTGTGCATAAAAATGGAAAGAAGATACAGAAAAAGCTCACAGTTGATTCATCAAGATGAATGGAAGACAGCTTTGAAGAATAAATCGGAACTTTTCTCTAAAAAACGTCGTCAGTATTGGACAAAAATTGTTGATGACAATAAGATGAAACCAAAAAATCTTTGGCGGGTTGTGAACAGCATTCTCTGTAGGGGTCGTAACGATAAATTTTTCTCGGATATGGATGAACTAACACCTGATCGATTTATGTGCTATTTCAATGAAAAGTTAAGCAAGCTGAGAGATAGTGTCAACAACGATGCTCAACCGAGCCTGGCAGAATTCCAATCAGGTGTCAATAATAGTTTGTTCTCAACGTTTTCTATGGTTTCTGAAGAGGAGGTAATACAATTAGTTCAAAATTCACCTACAAAGTCGCGTCAACAAGATGTAATACCTACCCACGTATTAAAGAAGTTTATAAAACTATTCGCACCATTTTTGGCAGGCCTGATAAACAGCAGTTTAAATGTGGGACAGTTTCCTTCTGGCTGCAAGCATGCTATCATAACTTCGCTGCTGAAGAAACATAATCTAGATTAAAATGATGTTGGGAACTACAGACCAATTTCTAATCTGTCTTTCCTATCCAAAATTATCGAACGTGTGGTTGCCAGGCAAACACTCAGTTACTTAAACAATAACAATTTATTGCCGAAATATCAATCTGGATTCCGTCAGTACCAAACTTTTGCAAGTTTTCTCAGAAGTGTACGGGGCAATTGATGAACAAAATGTGGCAATGCTAGTTTTTCTTGATATGTCATCCGCATTTGATTGCGTAGATCACAAAGTATTTTTAACAAGACTACGTTGCAGTTTTGGAATCTTTGGTGCTGTTCTGAGGTGGTTTGAGTCGTATCTGGTAGGTAGATCACAACAGGTATCATTCGGTGGTAAATTGTCTGAGGTTAATGTTATGCTGTCTGGTGTGCCACAAGGTTCGGTTCTAGGTCCTATTCTATTCCTGATCTATACATCTGAAGTACTAAAGATAATAGAATCATTTGGTTTTTTAGGTCATGCTTTTGCGGACGACTTGCAAATTATTGTTACGAGCAGGCCAGATTCTTTTAAATCAGAATTGGACAAACTGGTTAAATGTTTGTCTGGGGTCAATAAGTGGATGCAAAACAATGGTTTAAAACTAAACCAAAACAAGACTGTTTTTTTTACCAATTTGAGCATGGATATAAACTTTCAAGAATAGATATAAATTCAATAACTGTTAATGATGAGGTCATCCCATTTTGTCAGACAGCAGCTAATCTGGGCTTCACGATTGATTCAGGTTTGTCAATGAAGCAACACATTAAAAAGCTCTCAGCCGAATGCATGTTTCAAATCAGGAAAATCAATCAAATTCGACGATCCCTAGATACATCCACGTTGCAGACGTTGGTTCATGCATTTGTGCACTCACGCGTCGACTATTGCAACAGTTTGTTTTATGACTTACCTGATCGATCTATGGCTGTACTTCAATCAATACAGAATCGAGTCGCAAAAGTTGTTGTTGGAGCTCTAAAATACGATCATGTGTCTCCAATGTTGAAGGAACTTTATTGGCTAACCGTCGACAAAAGAGTGTTGTTCAAAATTTCAACACTTGTCTACAAGTCTATCAACGGTCTAGCTCCATTTTATTTGTCTGACAGGTTCAAAAAGAGATTTTCAACACACTGGAACACACTTGAGATCCGATGTTTCAAACCTGCTGTTGATCCCAACAACGAGTCTCCGTATAGGCTCTCGTAACATTGCTGTTTCTGGACTAACTGTTTGGAACAACCTGCCTGCTGCTCTCAGAAATCCGGACTTAAACCTGCGTGATTTCAAGAAAAAACTGAAAACTCATTTATTTTTATTGTAATGCATTATTGATCAATTCTTTCTGTTTAGTCGACATCGACATGTTCTAATTATTATTTCGTATTTTCGTTATATTGAATCGATTACTTTTCTGTTTATGACCAAATTTTAATTTTATCTCTGTGCGATGTATTATGATTTCTTGTTTGTTATTTCAATTATGTTGTTAAGTTTAGTTTTTGTTAGCGCTTTTGAGATTCGTTTAATTAGCGCTTCATAATATATATATATATATATATATATATATATATATATATATATATATATATATATATATATATATATATATATATATATATATATATATATATATATGTGTGTGTGTGTGTGTGTGTGTGTGTGTGTATACATTCATCATAATTGAATATATAAATATTTAAATTATATAGTGCAAGTAAAGTTACTAACCAGTTTTAGTTCATTTTTAGGCATTTTTAGTTCGTTGTTATTTGACCTATTTATAATAATAACATTTTTCATTTGCGTGGGGTACTTCACTATCCTATTTTGTTTTCAACCCTGTTTATCGTTAATTTCTTATCAAATTGAATTTTAATTTATTTATAAATAATTTGTTGCAGAGGTTTGGTAAGTATAGCTAGTCTCTATCTAATTTATCGTGTGTTGCAATCACAATAATAATATGAATATAAAAGTTAAAAAAGTAACAGTGGCACCTAACCTCACTAGCTAATTAACTTTTTTATTGCCATCATAATATCATATCATAGGGTCATGCATAATTAACTGCGTTGGGCACGAAACAACGATTGCCGTAGCACTAATAAGTAGGATGAAAGTTGTGATGGTTGCTTTTGCTTTTGGCTGAGACATGTCTTCTTATGCTATCTGTAATGTTACTTGTCTTAATACTTGTCTCAATAAAATTTATTAGGATGCTTTTTATTAGGCGTTGCTAAAAAAATAATAATAAAACTAAACTAAAATATAAGTTTTTATTCATTTGGTAATTTAACTAATCTTACTTAGTTGTTAATAAATAAAGATTGTTGTGTGTGATTCATTAAATCTCACAAATTATCATGAAAATGTGATCATAACTGAAACAAGTTAAGGAAAATAACTCTCATTTGAAGAATTGAAACATCGAGTTATAAATTAAATTACGCTAGAAGTGCAATAGTTTTTTTAAATAGTACACACAATATTCTTAACCAAAGTATTATGTATGTTTCATTTTACATATACCCACTCTATATGTATGGGTGAGGGTTTCTTAATTTGCTACTACAGTATGGTCTACTATGTATATACTGAGAGTTAATGTACATTGTGTAATTCTACTGGCCGGCCGTACCTGCGGTGGCAGATCAATAAACTCTTACCCTCTCTATATAATACAATCATAGTCCGACCCATAACTGATAGAGACTATAAACGAGGATTGATATATAATACATACATATATAGAGCAACACGCCATATGGGTGCATATTTATTTTAGGTTCACATCTTTCTTTTAAGTTTGTTATTAAGTATTTCAATTTTTTGAGTGAAGGTTGATGTCACTGAAGTGGAGCTTTGATGTGGTGAAAAAAATTTTCAACAAATTCAGTTTGTCGATCTCAAAACTTAATCTCAATATGGAAAACGCACTGGACAATCCAAACACTGTTCCTAAATCTAAAAAAAGTATGAAAAAGCAGAAAACAACTTGGAAGCACAAACAGGACTATGATGGTAACGATGAGACACAAGGCAAGAAACCTAAAGTTGATGGGGAACAAGTATGTTTGGCTGTTTGTCGTTGTGTTCATAGCCGTTCATCATTATATCTTTATGATGAGATGTTCACAAATGTTTTATTTATACTTGCATCATGTCTAATTTTATTGGGACATTTTTAAGGATAATGTGTAATTTATAAAAGTTAATTTTTTTGTTTAAATATCATTTTCTGGTATTTAAATTAATTATTTATTGCTTGTCGACATTGGAACACAGAGACATACCTATGATCATACAAAGTAGAGACTAAAATAATAATAATTATTTATTTTTCAAGTGATTCCATTCTTTCAGTTACAGTTCACAAGATTTTCTTGCAATATTATTTTATGAAAATTGTTTTATTTAATTAAAAATTATTTTTAATATTTCTCTTGGTGATGTTTATGATGTCTCTATTGATGTAAAAATTATTTCAAGGACTGGCCCTTCAGAAAGAAGAAGGTTGCTCTGCTGCTTGTTTATTCTGGCAAGGGTTACCTTGGCATGCAGAGGTGAATTTGTATTTCTTTCTCTCAGTTTTACATTTCCCTGGCAAAAATTTTTTGATTATCCTTGTCTTCCAATGTTTATGCAATAGCTATTAAAAACTAAAATTTTTTTTGCTTTTTCCCTGATTGCCGATGAACTAAATAAAAATATATTGAAAAATTGTAAACCACATGTCAGTATTCAATTGTAGAATGTTATTTAATCAGGAACCCAGGATTCAGAACAATTGAATCGGAACTTTTTGATGCTCTGTTAAAGGCAGGAGTTGTGCGCCCCGACCACATTGAAGAGCCACGTTCAAAGGTCATTTCCCAATTCAATTCCAAATTTATGATTGCTTATTGATTTATGTTTTGATGGACACCATTACAGATGTCCTTCCAAAGGGCAGCCCGCACTGACAAGGGAGTGTCTGCAGCCGGACAAGTAGTCTCATTCAAGATACGCATCTCATTTATATCATTTCGTAAAATTTATCTAATTTCTACTGTGCATATCTTACTTGCAATTTACATTTCTATCTATTGTATCGTTCACACTGCAAGAACTTCCTGTTATTGTATCATCATAGGTATTTATGTTTTAATTTGTTTCCTACTTTACATGTTTGTTGACGTAGAGGACGCCGTGGGGAAGATCAACAGCCACCTGCCTGCACAAATTCACGTCCTGGGTTCGTTTCATTCTTATTGAAATCGCTATCTTTCTTATCTGCTTCAGTTGCATTGAGGTATTTCAAATTATCGTGCCAATTGGAGTTCTTATAAACTTCCAGGTTTTTAGAATAACAAATATCACCACTTGAGTCCGTGGCAACACAAAAGTGGCATTTTTTTATTATGACCAGTCACTTCACGTTGCACATGTTCTAGATATTGCGACATCCAGATTTTAAGTTTAATGATGCTATATTGCTGTTACTATCATTTTGCTAACTCGCGTGTTCGAATTCACGGAAGATTGACTGCATTCCATATTTCACTGCATCGTCATTTCTCCATTTATCAATTCCATTACTTCAAAAAAACTTTCATTAATTTTTTATTTCTAATTGCATGGTTGTGATGGATGTGGCATCAAAAGAAATGAGGAGGAGGAAGAAGGATAAGTTTGTGGCAAAGAGAAAGACATGGAAGTTACAGGATGCAGAGGTGAGGAAGGCATTTAAAGAACCTGGAGGTTCTGGAGCAACGGCCTTCTTGTGGTGAAACCGATTGGCGTCGTGGTCAGGATTGCTCCTCTCCTCCTCGTCAACAAATCGTTGCAGCAAGCCCTCCCCAACACGACTTCACCGTTCTGAGTTTTTGCCTGGGTAGCAGTCCTCGCCGGCCGGCCTGCACCGTATGCTATTACTGCGGGCCGGCATCGAATCCAACCCAGGTCCGAAGATATGGATCTGTGAGATATGTAACAAACGTGTCAACAAAACCCACTACTCTGTCCGCTGCAGAACATGCTGCAAGTGGACACACCTCAACAACTGCGCCACTAACTTAGTAAGTTATTATCTCTGTAATAACTGTCCTCACCCTACTACAATTCCCAGCTCGCCGGTGCGTGGTGCGCAACCCAATCGTCCCATCATCCGCAATAAAACATCTGCAACACCCAACTTCAATCCAATCTCGCATTCGGACGGCAAGCTGAATATCCTTCAATTCAACTGCAACGGTCTCAAGAATACACAATATCTCAATCGCCGCCCTCCAGGAGACGAAACTTTCAACTCGCTCTGCTGTTCCGGTTTTCAAGAATTATGCTATATACCGGAAAGACCGGAAAAGTGGTCGTGGCGACGGCCTCATGATGCTGATACATCATAAGATCCCTTACACCAGTAAACAGCTACCTGATACAGATACCACAGAGAGCCAGGGGATCACCATCATGGCTGATGGCATCGAGATAAATATAGTGAACGTATATATCCCTCCTCAATCTGCTTGCCCACCTCATTTCTGCGCTTCAATAGCAGACTTATTGGAATTCCCTAACATCATTCTACTTGGCGATCTAAATGCTCATGATGGCCTCTGGTACTCAGGTATTAGCGATGCACTTCGGAAATAGACGATTCCGACTGCTGTACTTTAAATCTTGACTGTCCAACCAGGCTTCCATCTAATGGTCAGCCAACTTCTCCAGATCTTTCTATTGCCTCTATCTCTTTGACTAACTGCCTTAATTGGTCAGCAGTCACAACTCTTTCTTCAAACCACCTGCCAATTCATATATCTCTCGACCTCCGCATTACTCCAACCAAAAACCCAAAATTGACGTTTATCAACCTTTCAAAAGCCAACTGACCGGGTTTTACAGCTGAATCAGAACTTGCATTTCAAAATACACTCTTTCCCCAACACTGTCACCGCAGCCGAAAGAGCGTTCCGCAGGATCTTAGGCAACGCCGGTGACCACAACATTCCTTCTGGTAGGCTCATCAATTCCCAGCCAGGGCTCTCGAAGGAAGTCACCGAGCTGATTCGCCGAAGAGATGCTCTTAGGCTCTTCAACCCATCATCCGACAATATCTCAACTCTTTCAAATGACATTCACAACAAAATCAATAGTATCAAAACAACAAAATAGAAGGACTTCTTAAGCACTTTCAACCGACATACCAACCCTAAACGTCTTTGGAGCGTCATCAAGTCTCTCAACGGCAGACCCAAACTCAATCCCAACAACGCCATTAACTTCAACGGTAAGCCAATCTCAAATGGGCTTGATATGGTCAACCTTTTCAATAAATCCTTTACCTGCTTTAGTCAGCATAAAACAAATAAACTAAACAGGTCCATCAACCGTGTGGAAAAACGGAATTGCCTATCCAATCACCCTACATTCACGGTGGATCAGGTGTCCGCCGCCATCAAAACGGCCAAGGCATCCAAAGCCTCTGGCCCAGACAACATCACCATGCTTCACCTAAAAAACTTAGGTCCTTTGGGTCTGGCGTTCTTAACCAGGATCTTTAATGAGTCACTCAGATCCTGCTGTATTCCAGACATCTATAAGAAGGCCCGGATCATCCCTCTTCTGAAGCCAGGTAAGTCTGATGTTGACGAGCTAACAATGTTATTATTTTTGGCTTAGAACTACAACCTAAAATCAATGACAAAGATACTGTTTTACGACTATGTGAAAATCATTCAACTATCAAGCCAGACATAATCAGAACCCGTCGATCCTGCTTAACGGATGGCCCCCTCCACAACCACAAATAGACAGCTCAGAGGAATCTCTGCCTCGGGCAATAAGAAGAACTCTGGCCCAACTCCAATCTGGCCACAGTATCATCTTAGGCAGTTTCAAGGAAATTATTGATAGCGGCACAGGTAATATGTGTCCTCACTGTCACACGCACGTAGACGACGTAGCTCATCTCTTCTCCTGTCTTGCCAATCCTACGAATCTCAAGACAATATACCTGTGGCAAAACCCAACCGCGGTTGCTGATTGGCTCAGGCTTCGCCTGACCAATGGATAGGTGGTCGTGAAGGGGCAACAACAACAACAACAAGGCATTTGAAGTGAAGGTGGCTGAAAGTTGGGAGAGTGGTAAGGATGGAGATGTTTGGGAGAGTTATAGGGACTGTGTTGGCTACGGCAGATAAAGTATGTGGATGGACGAAAGGAAAGTGTAGGCATGGTGAGACGTGGTGGTGGGATGAAGATATAAAAAAGGTTTTGGAGGTCAAGAAGGAGAGGTTTAGGGTGTGGAGAAGGAACATGACGGGGGAAGCGGAGTTTGAGTATAGGAAGGCTAAGAAGGTTGCAAAACGGGCAGTGGCAACTGCAATGACGAAAGCATCAGATAGGTTAATGAGGGAAATGGAATTTGATGTGAGTTCGAGGAAAATGTTCCAAGTAGCAAAGCAGTCAATGAGGGATAGGAGAGATGTTATAGGGAATGGATATGTTTGGGATGGATCTGGCAAGTGGCAGCGGAACAAATAAAGGCGAGTGGGGTGATAGGAATTGAAGTTATGATGAGAATTGCTAACAGTATGTTTGATGATGAAAGTATACCTAAGAATTGGCGACACAGTGTGTTGGTGCCGTTGTATAAGGGCAAAGAAGATGTGAGAGATTGGGGGTCATATAGGGGTGTGAAATTGTTAGAGCATGGAATGAAGGTAGTGGAGAGGGTGCTTGATAAGAAGTTGAGAAATATGGTGACAGTTAATGAAATGCAGTGTGGGTAGGGGAACGGTGGATGCGTTGTTCATGGTGAGAATGTTGCAGGAGAATTATAGAAAGAAACGAAGATTGTACATGTGTTTTGCGGATCTAGAAAAGGCTTTTGATCGAGTACCGAGGAAGGTCATTGAATGGGCGTTGAGGAAGAAAAGAGTGAATGAGAGACTTGTTAAAGCCGTGATGCAGCTGTATGAAGGGGCGAAGACAAAGGTGAGGGTCGGAAGAGGGATCACCGTTTTTGTTTGCAATTGTGATGGATGTTGTGTGTGGAAACATAATGGAGGGGTTGTTGTTTGAGATTTTGTATGCAGATGATTTAGTCTTGATGGCTAATAGCAGGGAAGAATTGCAGTTAAAATTTGACAGATGGAAAAGTGTTATTGAAAAGAAAGGGTTAAAAGTTAATATTGATCAGACGAAGGCAATGGTGAGTGGGGAAGGTGGGGAACAAGTGATAAGTAAAATAGACCCCTGTGGGGTATGTGACAGGAGAGTGAAGGCTAACTCGGTATTGTGTATAGGATGTCAGAAGTGGGTGCATAAGAGATGTAGTGGTGTGAGGGGGGCACTGTAAAAGGTGGAAGGCACGTTCAAATGTAAGAAATGTGTTCATGGTGTGATTAATAAGACGGACGCAAGGACGGGGTTGAGTGGTGGTATTGAAAGAGTGAAAAGCTTTGTTTATTTAGGGGTTAAGCTGAACGTGGATGGAGGATGTTTGAGCGCTGTTACTGCAAGAGTTCATGTGGGATGAATGAAATTTAGGGAACTGGGTGGGGTATTGTGTGGAAAGAAATGGTCAGTGAAGATGAAAGGGAGGGTATATAAAGCATGTGTGAGAGCAGCGATGGTATATGGTGGTGAAACTTGGGTGTTGAGGAGAGAGGAGGAAAGTGTACTGCAGAGGGCTGAAAGAGCTATGGTGAGGATAATGTGTGGGGCTAAAGTGAAGGATAGGAGGAGTAGTACAGAGTTGATGTCGATGATGGGACTGAATTAGGACATTGTGACATTGATAAGGAAGTCGAGATTGCGGTGGTATGGACATATGTTGAGATATATGTTTACGGATGAAAGGGTCGGGGTTAGGCGAGCGTTGGAGTTCGAGGTTGAAGGAGTGATAGGAAGGGGTCGAGAGAGCAGGTGGAGAAGGACAGAGTGAAAGCGGGGTTGCGTGATACTGAGGCGAGTGACAGATGTGAATGGCGTCAGAAAAAATGTCGTCTAAACCTGTGTTGTTGTTGTTTTTATTTCTAATTAGATTTTTAATTGTTTAATATATTTGCATAAATTTTATCATATCAAGCCAATTATGGTAATATAAATATAATTTAACAGAATTATGATTCTATGCAATTAAAAATGTTGAATGTTTCATTCAAATTTCCTTTGTCTTCACCTCCTTCAAACTTTGATATATTATTTCATACATTTTAATGCTGCATTAAATGAGCATTAAGGATTGAAGTGGCCCAAGCAATTCAGTAGGCCCGCATGAGGTTTGATGCGAGTCGTTCGATTCATTTTCTCATCAAATTCATTTTCAACAACAAGCTTCACCGTTTGTTTGATTGGTAGTAGAATTTAAAAGATTGATAGATGTTGCAGTTTTTTTTTAAATTCTTGTTTATTCTAAGCATAGCTGGTTAATTATATTATTATAATTATTATTATTATCACTTGTATTATGTTCCTATTTTTTGTTTCACAAGTAAAATCCTTACACTTGAAGGTATAAAAAGGACGACGAAGACGTTCGATTGCAAAAACTCGTGCACTGCTCGTACGTACACCTATCTGACTCCTTCCTTCGCATTTGCTCCTATGAATGAGGTTTCAGCAATATTCACCTGCTTCGTTTGCCAATGATTTATTTCCTATTGGATAACTATTTTATAGCAATTTAAGCAGTTACAAAATGAGTTTTCTATTGTTTTTTCAGACTGTTTGTGAGAGTTACAGAATAACAAGTCAGTTGATTTGGTGTAATGGGCTTATGATTGAATATTTTTGTAATTACAAATTATCATTATATTGTATTTTCGCAAGCACAATCTGGAATATGCACAAACAAAAATTTCTAATCCTTCCAACTTCAAATTATTTTTTTAATGATTTTAACGTGTTTAGAGGATGTGCTCACTCATCTGCAAGACATATTGAACTGTTTCTGCGGAACTCACAACTTCCATAACTTCACATCAGGAAAGTGGGTCCTCACTCACATCATCGTTGTTGTTAATGTCATTATCATCAACACCATCGTCATCAACGTCATTAATATCACTATCATTATCCTCACCAACGTTATCAGTATTCATCTTCATCCACATCAACAAACTGTCATTGTATTTCTTCACCATTTTAATCCTGAATTTTGTCAAATAAACATTTTGCACTTTTTGTATATTTCATCTATTAGTTGATCATTGTATTCAAATTGATGATTCAAAATAATTGTTGCTATTACGGTCGTTATGGTGATTGTTTTAGAAAATCTGGAGATGCAAGTGCACAGCGATACATTATGGAGTTCAAAGTACATATGCCGTTATTTAATTACAGTATTGTATGAATTTTACCGAATTGTTGGCATTAATCGATTTAAAGTTTGTCTTTTCAATTTTCCTTACTAGAATTTCCTGGAAATTGTTCAATTTATTGAAAATAGAATTATTATTCAAGTTCATCATGAAAATTTAATGGAGCTGTTGTTATCCAAACTTATCATGCAAATTGATTCGACTTGCCTGCACGGCGAACGACTATCTTCATTTTCTTTCAATTCCTTTGCGGCAGTTTTAAGATCATCTGTTAGAAGTTTACTCTGAAAATTGCCTCTTTGTTTCTTGTCTTCAGCTTGTTGGTCAGTCGCAACGGATGAATTCACTGTAACCCTGGTTTGACGTTCTGCCTCGACAATATGCGCGCGTTGCACAACTTTTTCTAAATTTCTTCTAATGTTGTACCGAAATTTTGCTTGAAAAACAACGGATTTGTATGCTTTTGATTATTTCTTTCTTAATTTTTATTTTTTCATTTTCAAGTCATTCGTTCATTTAAAATGTCTGAAGGAATTAATTTGTTTTTTGTCACCATAATCTATTTTTTGTTCTTTTTAAACAATTGTGTTATTGTTCATTGCATCAAGTTTGGCCTAAAAATTTTTCCTTTTTTTTCTGAATAGTTTGACTGACCAATACAATACATACAAATCAGGTGGGCGATCCATTCATTCGCGACGACATCGAGTATGTTAAATTGACAGTGAAGGGGCAGAGCTTCATGCTGCATCAAATACGCAAGATGACAGGTGTGTTTGTGTGTGTATGTGTGTGTATGTGTGTAAATTGGTGTACTTTGTGGTAAGTGGCAAATATCAGAAAAACGCTCTGTCAAAAATTTCTGCATGCAGGAAAATATTTTTAAATACATTTTTCCAAACTCTCGAAAAGCATTTCTGATCAGTTTAATGTATATGCTTCAAAATACATTTACAAGGTTCATTTACGTATCACGCTTCACCGTGTCCCATTTTACAACCACAAAATTTTGTTCATCATCAGTTTTTGTTACTTCTTTATTTTCTCGTCGTTAATCTGTAAAGTTTTCTCTTGGTTCATTCAATCATGTCCGCTTTGTGTCTGGAGGACGAGGCATTTTCACCAAGAAAGTGTTCGACGCCATGAGTAGGTTGCATCATAACGGGATTTGTAGGGCTGCATGGAATGCCATGATGCTTCAACTATTTGGCGTCTGTAGTGGCCTGCAATATGTTTATAATTTCACGTTTGGTGATAAGGACAAGAGAATCAGTTATGTTTTTAGTCATCGTTTAATTATCAAATTTTCTTCAGGTATTGCAATGGCCATTTGCAGATCTTTTGTAAATATGGACATTTTAAAGAAAAGTTGGGGGGCTGACAAAGTTGGTATAAGCAAATGAAAAGGATTAATTTTTTTTATTGTTTTATAATTCGAACATCAAAACCAGGTTGACATTCCTAAAGCGCCAGGCTTGGGTCTTGTGTTGGATCAACTGCATTACAATGCTTACAACAAGAAGTTTGGGACAGATGGAATGCACGAAGCAATTGAATGGAGCCAGTACAAAGTTCTGATACTTCACGTTTTTTTTTTATATTCACATCTTTATATTTCTTTGCCACACAACGCATACATACACACACACACACTCACACACACTTTCACCACACACACACACATACACACACACACTCACCACACACACACTCACACACACACACATATATATATGTATATATGTGTGTGTGTATATTTATATATGTATATATATATTATATATAGATATATATAATGGTTTCAGGAAGAAATTGAGGAATTCAAAGAGAATTTTATATATTCCACAATTTTTCAAACAGAAAAAGAAGAAAAATCATATCCTTTTGTTGATTTTTTTGAAAAACATATATAGGTTCAGCATGTTTAAACCATTCAAATCATTACTTGCTCAACATAAACTTAAATTAAATATTTGATTTTCTTTAACTGATCAATCACTATGATGAAATGGTTGGGCACCCTGCATCTCCACCATTTTGATTACATAACAGGACACTTGTACAACACTCTACCACTTGTAGAAGCCAAGAATAACTTGAAGGAACCGTGCAATAACGGTCCACAAACCGTTGAACCCGATGAAAAAAAACAAAAGACAAATGCCAATCTAAATTTAGGTGATGAATCCTCTGCCATTCTTGAAAAAACAGAACGGTCGATTGATACATCTTTAAGCACTGATAAAGGATCTTGAACATTTTAAAAAATTGTTTTGTATTTTTAGCATATTTTAATAAAAAATATGACTCGCATGCTGTCGCCGCAAATACCGTACCAAACTTGCGTTTATATGGTTTCGGCAGTAGAGTTATTATTATTATTGGTGCTTGTATGCACTCTTTAAAAAGATCTCAGAGGCGCTAACGATTATTGCAGAGCGCGCTGTTTGACTCAGCGGTGGCACTGTTCTGGGAATGATTCTGTCAGTTAAATATTTAGGGGCGACCCCCTTAATGGATTAAACCGTTAAACATAATCTTGAAAATAGCTGATAAACCGCAAACCAGTGAAGAGCAAAAAAATTGGCTCAACGTAGTCTTATTTAAGGCCACCTGAAACCATCCTTGCAGCTCAATTTTGAACAGACTAGTTTAGCCATATTTACACCAGACAGGCGTAATATAGACTATTGCAATAGCATATTTTTGAATGGATAAAGGAATGAACAAAACTTTGAAGAATGTGCTTGTTTAAAGATCGTTTGATGAGCTTAAGCAATTGTCCAGATTGTTCTTTCGAACCTGCCCCAGTATGAAAATTAAAAGACATGTTATTACCAAAAACAATTCCCGGTTTGTGTGCAGTTGTGCAAAATTTAATGAATCGCCAAGTCTTAAAGACTCAATGTTCATTTTTTCAGTTGCTGCCTAGTGCCGATCTTTAAAAACTGGGTTTAATTCAATTTAAGCCTACTTGCCATCATCTACTTATTAATTTCCGAGAGACGTGATCTGAGTCTTTGAAACTATATTTGTCAATGATTTTAAAAGCATCTGCAGTGTACAACGCAACACAGGAGGGGGCCGAAAACAGACTCTCTACATCGTATGACACAGTTTCAACATGTGTCAAGTTAGATCTGTTGTGTACGACTAGAAAGTTATTACTCAATCCATTAAAGAACGACATCCGATACTCGAAATAAATATTGGAACTTGCGTAAAAGTAATGAGTAATCTACACAATCAAAGGCAGAGCTCGTATCTATATGAGCAAGCAACTACACATTCTGAGCATCTGTGGAGGAATACAAATTAGAAAAAATATCCAATGAAGGCGTCTCAGTCAAATGGAACTGACGATAACCAGATTGGTAAACCGGAAAAAGATTATTGGTGTTTAAGTATGTGACAAGTTGCTAAAAAACTAAACAAAAACAAGGTTCGACACAGGCCGATAACTTGAAATTTCGTTTTTGTTTAATGTACTTTTTTTCAAAATATGGCGTTTTTGAAATCTAATGAAAAAGAGCTAGTAAGAAGGCTCAGTAAGTTAGAAAGTAGGTAGGATTTGTTGCCGGGAATATCGAAGAAACCGGAAACTAAAATTTCTATAGTAACGTGTACAGAAAATTCTAAATTGAATTAAATAACTCCACTAAAAGACCAAATAAACGCCAAATTCTGTTTAAAAATGAAGTGAAAAACCGGGAGTTAGATTGCTTTACGTCTAACTCCAAATTGTTTGAAAAATTAGAATTATCTATCTATCTATCTATATATATATAGTATAATATATATATTATAATTCTGTATATATGGTATGTATGATGGTATCGTACGCATGGATGATCGTACGGTCTTAATTAAGAACGAATGCTTTAAAATATTATTAACCGCCGGCTTTCCATAATTTTTTAAACTTTTTTTAAAATTAAAGTTCAACATGCTTTCGGTTAGTTCCTTTAAATTTAGAAGATATTTAAATGTATAATTTGAGAAAATTATTTTATAAAAATTTAACCATGCCAAGTTTTATTTATGCTGTAAGGGTGGGCCGCACGAAAGGACTTTTCTCCTCATGGCAAGTTTCAAATTTAAAATAAAAGTTAAAGTAGAAAATACAATTTTCACTTTGTAAAATTTATTTTTATTAAAATTAACTAATTAAAAAATAAGTGGCCTTCGGTTTCAAAAGTTGAAAAATGTGCGAAAATGTTAAAATAATGACCAGTGTAGAATTTTTTTTGTAAAAAATATAAAATAATGTGTATCTATATAAGTTGAAATTTTAAAATGATTAGTAATATTTTAAATATAGTAAGATATCTTACTTTGAAAAAGTAGTCTAGTATATTAACAGTAGGTTGTTAAAGTTATGTTAGTCTGTAAGTAAGTGTAACTGTGAAGTGTAAAAGTTTAATAAATAATTTTTGTTAATTAATTAATTTATTTCAATTTTTATTTTAATGTCAAATAATTTATTATAAGGGAATTTTCAAGTTTTTTTTAAACAGGTTTTGTTTTGTCAAGTTAAGTGACTAACTTTAAAAATATCAGCTCAGAGAAACTGCTCTCATTTATCTTTAACCTTTGACTTTGTCTACATCCACTGACAACAATCTTCCCATGGGTTGCAATGTTTAGCAACTTTCTTGTTTGATGGTGGTCTTCGTTCCTATTATAAATTATAATGTATGGCATATGAAAATGGTTAGATACCCAAACCAGTCTGCAAGATCAAAATATTTGTGTAGCTCTGATCTACAGAGATGCCAACTCGATAAGTATTTTTGTAATCTATGCTAAATTACATAATACATATCAATCTTCGTTTTGTGTCCAGAGACCCGGTTCCTGAAGTAGGACGTTGTTTTCTTTGCCATCAACTTTTTGGGCCTAATTAGACGATCAGTTGTATCCATTTCATTTAAATTTAGAGCTTTCATGTCTTGCTTGATTGTTTGCGACCAGGACTTCTTTAGACGGTCTTTGGGACGTGTGCCAGGTACTTCAACATCTGCAAGAGAAGTTATGGCACTGTTTCTACTTCGTTTGACATGACCAAACCACCGCAGATGGTGTTGCCTTTATATCATCTAAACCAGCACGACGCAGGATTTCGGTAGATTTGATGTGGTCTTTTTTTGCAAGCAGGACAAACAAAATTGGACACTTTAGATAAAGTACCAATTATTTTTGAACAACGTTTGTGACACCACTGGTTACACTGCTGACACTTGATTGAATTGTTACCTACACCAGCTTTACAAACTGAACAGGGCCATCATCCAGTAGCTATGGATTGGATGGGTTCACCAGTGTTCATTGCTTTGGTTTTGCTGATGTTGACTTTGAATCCATGATCAGCGAGTCTGGTGTTCCAATCTTCAAACATCTGTGCTGCATTCTGCTCAGACGTGGCTGTTAAAACGATATCATCAGCATATATTAGAATCCAAATGTCACCAGTGCGTATCGGTTTTGTGATTTCTTCCATCACAGTTATAAATAACAGTGGACTGAGAATCGAGTCTTGGTGAACTCCAACGTCGTCAGCACAATGAAGAATAAGTTAAAGACAAACTAATAAATTTATAAAAAAATTAATTAATTGGCAAATGATCATGTTTTAATCATATATGATCATATATGACCATATATGTTCATATATGACTATATAATTTTATCATTATGATAATAATAATTTGTCAATAAGTTTGTTTCACAATTTCATTTTCACAAAACCTGAAGTACCTGGGCTTGTTTGAGAAGGGCATCAATAGAAGATCAGAGGAGCAGGGATTGTGTAGCATCAACTCACAATCTAATGATTTGCCAAGCTCTCAGTAATAGTAGTATATGCATCCGGAGTGTATGCAACATAATGTATATGTGTTATGTTGATAACAGCATGTTATTAACATACTGGCTTAAACTTTTATTATAAATGATCAATTTAGTTGAAGTCTCCACATTTAAACAAGCTTGAAATTGGAAGATATTCTGCCTTTTAACTAGTTATAATAATCATATGTGATTGATATTTTAGTTGTGACAACTTGTTAATGATTTTACAAAATAGACTTACAAAATGGACTTATTTTATTCATTTTATAAAATTTGGTGCTTTTGAACAAAAAAATAAGATTTTATTATAATTAATGTTAGTTGCATACAAGTCACATGTTTACTTTTAATTACTACTTTTAAAGAGCTGATAATATTGTCAAACGTTAATTCCATTTCATAACGTTTTCATGTTGAGTTAGTAGTAGTAGCATAGCTGGCAATTTGTACAATACTACACATTATTGTATCATTGTTAATGTATTCACATTAGTAATATAGAACAAAGTTACAATGAATTTATATGTTTATTTTGTATGTTTTCCCTCTGCTTTTGTATTCTTTTGTATGCTTATCTCAGCGTGTGAATGTGTGTGTGTGCTTCCTGCAGTTATTTTACTTAGCTCAAAATTGGATTTAAGATTTGTTAAGCAGTCTGAGCTTAGTAGAAAGTATCAAAAGTATGTTCAATGAAAATCTAATCCTCTGCTTTTGATTGATCAGAAATCTGTTGAAAAAGATGATAATTAGGATTTTTATGGTGGCTTAAGTGTGTTTGTATAAAAAGATATCCTCATTTGACAATTTTCTGAAAAAAATTAAAACAAATTCAAAATGTTTTTTCATTTTTTCAATTTTTTAAAATTTATACCAAATATTTAAATTAGAAAATTTATACTCCATGTTAAATTATAATTATGTTGAATCATTAAATGTGCTACAGTTTATATTATCACTATGTATACAATAAAGTTTCCTGATTGTAGGGCTGAATGTGAGAAGCAAGTGAAAGGATTTCCTAATGCAAAATATAAAAAGTTCCCCACTGAAGCAGAGGCAAATGCTTTTCTGAATGAAGCGCAAAGTTTGTTGCAAATTTTGAAATGGCTGAAACTTATAACTGAAGGAAACTTGTATGGCCTGATTGCGTTTGATCGATACATCTCCAAATTTGTTTTTGCTATTGTTAATAGTCTTATCTAGTTTTTCATAACCTTTTAACAGATTTTCCTTAAAAAAAATTCCCAACACTTAAATTTGAAATTTAGCTGGTTCTTCCAAGAGGCCGATGCAGAGTGATTCACAATCTAATTCTAAAAGAATTAAGCTTGATACAAAAGATGTTGAGATGAAATCAGGTAATGATAGTTAAAGTAAAGTTGCGAGTTGTAATGTTTACAATGATGCAATTTTTATTATAAGGTGACAGAGTAGTTGTGTACACAGACGGGTGTTGCCACAACAATGGAAAGTGTAATGCTCGAGCTGGTCTCGGTGTTTTTTGGGGAACTTCGGACCACGAAGAGTTTGATTAAATTTATTTTCCTTCTTTTTTAAAGTTTATTTGAAAATATTACTGAATTACCTAAAACTGAATTTACATCAATTTTATTTTTATAGCAATGTTAGTGAAAGATTAGTTGGCAGACAAACTAATAACAGGGCTGAAATCATGGTTTGGGATTTAATTGTCATTTAGTATTTTGATTTATATTTGTTTTATGTTATTTGATGTTCTTCTGTGTAATAAGGAGTAATTTAGCCTGACGAATTGTTGTGATAGCTGAATTTTTACCCAGCATATTTTATATACATGTATATGTTGTTTTATAAGTGGCCCATGGTTGTATTTTGATGTTAATTAAATGATTTAATAAACAATGTACAATGTAAACGACGATGCTTAGAATATGTAGTAAGATTATATTAAATTTGTTATTGATTATGATTTTTTCAACAAAGGCGGTGGTTCGTGCTATCAAGATAGCTAAGAAGAGGGATTACAAAAGCCTGGAAATAAGGACCGATTCCGAATTCTTAATAAATTGTTTGTTCTTTGCTTTTTGAGTTTTTAATTTTTGTACAATCATCATTCCGTTCTAAATTCTTATAATATTTTTACAAGTTATTAGAAATTCTTAGTTAACAAAAATATTTGATATTTATATTTTATAAGAAAGTGATTCCAACAGATCAGATTTATCTTGTTATTAATTTGGACCTCGGCAAGGTTGTAGACAATGAAACACATCTCAAGCAACAATTCATTTGCTTATTTTATTTACAAGTATTAATACTGGTATTAATTAAAATGCATGCATGAGGAAGCTTAATTTCCTTGCGTTCAATCAACAGACGACATTTTACATTCAGTAGCAAACTTGAAATGTAGAACTTGAGAAACATGCCATCTCAATTAAACGCACGAAAACTGATAACGGATTTAGCTGAGTAATATAATGATGAATCAAATTTAATGTCAACATAGTATAGTGCACCTTTTTATTCAAATATATCTAATTTGACTACGTAGCCACATCAGCAGAAACACAATATGAGAGGGCAGTTGCATACTGATAAGTTTTTTTAAAAGAAAGCATTGATGTCTGTCTGCCAGCAATTTTTGTTATCTAATTTTAATCACCCAAGCCAAAGTGTATTTCAATTTTTTTCAACCAAATGCATTAAATAGTTCTCCTTGCTTTTCCTTCTCAAAGCTTTTATTTATCTTCAATTACAGAGTATTGATGAAAGTTTAAATTTGTTCAAGCGCAAACGATCTTGTCACCGTAGCATGCCAGCACATTACTCCACGTGATTACGTTACATCAAGTCTGCTTTTGTTTTGCAGCCAATTCCATTAATCATCAAAATTTGTGGAACTCGCACTCGACTTTTATGTTTCTTCAGTTTAAATCCTCCACATTAATTCTTCACCTGCTTATGCACATTAAATTTCATATACAAAAGTTATATAAATTTGACGTCTGATGTTTTTGGCAGGCATAACGAAATGGATGGACAAATGGAAATCAAACAGGTGGATGTTGTCGAAAGGAAAGCCTGTGGTGAACAGGGAGGAGCTGGAGGAACTCGATGTTGTCAGTCAGGGCATTCAAATACATTATGTTAGATTTCTAGTGATGTTACTCGTCCTTTTTGTTTGTATTAAATTACAATGCACATTTATGAACATGTGAACACTGAAACACAACATGAAGGTTCATGTGAGGGGTCACCAAGGCGAAGAGGGCAACGAACAAGCAGATCGACTGGCTAATGAGGGGGCTAGAAAGTCGTGACATCACTTTTTTACTGGACAGTAGCTTTTTTAATTTTTGCATACTTTATACTGCATATATATTTACAACATGAACGGTGTGAAAATGCTTTTAAGTATTGTAACAATAGTGATAAACTAAATCATGACTTGTAAATTTTTATAATATCCGTAATATTTTTTCTGCATATGGGACATTGAGGTTTTTGCGTTTTCAAAATATTTTGTCCACAATCGTAGCACAAGCAGATGTGTCCACAAGTGTACAGGACGCAGTCAGGAACGTTTTCGAAACATATCGTGCACTCGGGTTCCGACGAATTCGGTTTCGTCTTGTTTGTTTCAGATTTGTTTCCCAATATTGAAATATCATGTAGTAACTTTTCGACTTCTTCTGTGTTGAGTGTGGTGTTCGAAGTAACGCACGGATTGGATTGGATGTTGTGTGTGCCAGGAGATGGCAGCGTTTCATTAAGAGAGTTCACCTGCGTCGTTGATGATTTCAATGAACCACTTGGCTTTGGAGAGCCTCTCTGCCGAATGCTGGCTCTCGGGATTGGAATGAGTGGAGGAGCCAGGGAACCAGGTATATCGTTGTAAATGTTCATTCTGCCAATAAGAGGGGAATCCAAAATTTGTTGGTGAGCGATGTTTGCCGTTTCTGCAGTCAAACTTTTTGACCTGCTTGCATTGTAAGATGTTTCTGATGCTGTCGAGGCTGTTGTTGTGGAAGTTAATAGATTGGTTGATGTTGTTGATGGAGATGTTGGAGACATTAATGTGAGAATATTTGATGATGCTCTTGTTGATGGTCCTGCAGTCTGTACATTAAACATCGAAGCCTGGGAAGGTCTTGATAGGTCAAGTCTGGTCATCCTGTTTGGTGGTGTTATTGCAGTTGTGGATGTTGTCGTTGATGTTGCCACTGCCATTGATGCTGCTGGTGTTTCCACAGCTGATCGCCTGCCTAGTTGTCTATCAAGGTTCCTGGAAGGCGGTTTTCTGCTCTCAAACAAGTCTTTCGGCAC
The DNA here is from genome assembly GCF_000326865.2 of Helobdella robusta. NCBI lineage: Eukaryota > Metazoa > Annelida > Clitellata > Rhynchobdellida > Glossiphoniidae > Helobdella > Helobdella robusta. Next base: position 2,086,148 of record NW_008704084.1, on the reverse strand, counting down.
ATTTTTATAGATAATCGATCCTGAATGATTAAATTTGTTAAAATATGAAATAAATGGAAATATTTGTACAGGACCAGTTCAAGCCATAGTAATTTGTTTGAGCTTGCACTTAATTAAATTAATTTTAATTTATTCTTTACCACCAAGAAGCATTAGACACACATTAATTAACATCAGTTACTAAGTTCTATTTATTATGTGATTTACTGTTGTTGAAAATTGTTTTAAAAAAATATTGAAAACATTTAATGTATGCCTAACCCTGACTAGATATTTTCTCTACGCTTCCACACAGATCAAAGAAAATCCACAGTGACAAAGTGGGGTCTACGTGAACAATCGTTTTTAAACACACGTTATTTTTAAACATCACAACCTCTCCTGTTTTTGTTAGCAAGAAACTTATTTCATCATTTGCTACTGGATTTTTATACAGATTTTTTATGACAACCCAATATTCTTGTCTGTCCAACAAGAGGTCAGCATCGTCAGGAAAGTGAGAAACTTGAGACGGATCACATACAGTCACTCCAAATCCCAAACTTCCTCCTACTTCAGGATTGACTTGAAGCAACTTAATTTTAAACTTTTCATTAGCTTCCAATGGTCTTCTTGTAAATATGTAACCATTGCAGTTACCAACTGTTCTTGTGGCCGTCATCTGATCTGAAGAGAGGCTAATGTTCTTGCCAACTGAACGGTGGAAGCACATGGATGTTTTGCATTCTTCATTTGATGACAGTTTGTTGTTGGGATTATTGTTTGCTTTTTCTGCATTTGAACTGTAAGCTGGTAAATCTTCTGTTTGGAAATCAATGTTGGATAATGGAATGTTGAACAAGTTTGCCGTATTTTCGACGTGATTCTCAGGTCCTGGAGAGACGGCATCACTAACTTCCATTGGAACATAAACTGCTGGATATGATATACTAAATGATTTTGCTCTTGGAAATCTGTCGCTACTTTTAGGTGTTTTTATTCTTTTGGAAGGTAATTTTGAGAATGATTCATTTATGTTTGCAGGATCAATGTTGAAAATGCTCCTTGAGGATTGTAGATATTCCACACTCCTAGATTTTTTAAGATGAGTAATTTTTTTGAAAGACTTTGTTCTTATCAACGGAATATTGTCCACTGTTTAATATTAATAAAATTACGTTTATTATGTATAGCAGTTAAAGTGTCTATATTAAAGTGTATAATTCAACACAGAATAATTAATTTGTATTAAAATTCTGTTGTGAAATGTTTCACAAATGAGATTTATATTGCAACAAAAATTTATGTGAGTGCTCTGTTGTTAACAAAACATATCAGTTTAAAAAAAAAATTTGCTTAAGAAATATCTACTATACAGATCAATTTATTATCTAACCTTCCAGTTTCACAGCCAGGTTTTTACCAGAAATTTCGAAGACTGCCCATAAGGGCACATCTAAAGTGATGCCTCCGAAGAGCACACCCTTATCTTTGCTTTTTTCATTTCTTTGCCAGCTGTACACAACCTCACCAGCTGCATTCATTTTAAGGAAAATCATGGTATCTTTTCGAGTACAACTCGCTGATAATTCTTTTATAATTGTTCTCTTGGATGAGTCAAATCTAAATTTTTCTAAAGAGTGTGGGTCAAGCTGAGAAGGATCTTGTGAGGTCAGACCAAATCTCAGAAAGCCTTTATGAAACATCACGATTTTTAAGCAAATGATTTCATCAACATCTAGAGGTCTGTTGCTGAATGTGATGCCCCATCCTTGATCCATCCTTCTCATCACCAGCTTGTTGGGTGACACAATGCCACTACTGTACACATCATGAAATCTCAATGGTTTCAATGGAATACTGCCTGATGATCCCTTTGCTCGACAATCCATCTCTTGTTGAAGAAAATTTACATGTATTTATTTTTCTAAAAAAAATTCAAATTGAGTAATGCTTAAAATATTTTGAAATTTTGCAAAACCGCAAGACAACACTAATTTTAAGTTGAATTAAATTAAAATTTATTAATTATTTTTCTTTATATACTGAACCGTCTCTTTAATAATGTTTCTAACAAGACTGTTAATTAAATTTTAAATAAATTGAGTAAAGAGTTAGATTAAACATTAAAGTTAAAAGTATGACCCTACTCTTGTGTCTTGTCTTAGCCTTAACTGTAAATCAAAGTAAGTCACTTAAATCGTCCAAGTGGCAAATGAAAACGTTGAAAGGTTTTTCAAAAAGGTTTTTAAATTAAACAACAATCAGTAAAGACAAAGAGTAAAGATAAACACAAATTCAAAAATTGGACAAACGGTTAAGTAAATAAACTTTAATAATTATTTTGTAATAATTTAACAAATAAAAAATAACCATCGTCGGGGTGACTAGAGTTTCCTCCCATAAACGAACGATTATTTAGGGTCTAAAATATCGAAAAATAGTTAACTTCGAATTCAAGTCAACAAATTTATTAAAAGGACCTGCTCAACGACAACAAATAGTTTACTATGTTATATCAACAAGTCTAATCAGAAACAACACAGGTGTGCCAGGGTTGTGCTGGCTCTATGCGCCTACCTTCTTAAGTTCTTAGGACTTATCGTTCGATCGTTTTCAATTGAATTTGAAGGTTTCTGATGTCCGCTCGGTCGACGACGCCATTTTTCGAAGTCTGCAATCTCAACGTTTTGTTCAGACGTTTAGACTGATTGTACGTTTATTTGGAAGGCTAGAATTGTATGGTTGGTTGTCTTGTTTTTTCAAGAATGATAATATTTTGAGTTTTCTGGCTCAGTTTTTTACCCGGGAAAATTATGGGTTAAGTTTCACAGGCTACACTAGTTGGGCAGTAGCAGATCCAGTGGCAAGTGTGTGCGGGGATTTATCCCATCTGACATTGATTTATTAACTTATTGTATAAGTTTATTCTGTTTTTAATTATTATTCAAACTAAATTTTTTCAAAAACGAGAAATAATAATGCCCGGGAATTGCAATGCTTTTCATGTTATAATGCTATTTGAATCATTCCTTATAATAAAAGAAACCAACATCTGGTCAGTTTGCCAACGACCGCTGTTTTCAAGTGATCCACTGTTTATGAATTCAGTTAATTCATTATTAACGGAATATTATGATAAACCTTAATCGACGAACACTTCGTGTAAGACAAAACAAAATTCTACCTGTTTGGATGAAATCTAAAAAAATCATGTTAGTATATATACAGTAAACCTCTGCGTGGAGATGGACTGTGTGTGGTGCAGATCACGTACTGAGTTACTGGATAGTCATAAAAATAAATGCATGAACGAATAAATGAATGAAACAAATAAATAAATGACTGACTGAATGAATGAGTTAATTAACTAATTACAAAAAAATATACAAATGAATATATGAATAAATACTAATAATTAATCATATGTCAGATATTATTTCGAACCATAAAACAATTAATTAATTGATTTGTAAGCAAATGAAATAAAATAAATTAAACATGTTTATGCAACTTATAAATAGTATAAAATATATATATATATTTTATATATATATTATATATATATATATATATATATATTGTTTTTATTATAAACATGTATGACTAATCTATCAGTTCATAAACATTATATATCTTGTTATATTTAAAAAATTAAATTTAAGTAAGAATTAACTAAATAAACACACACACACACACACACACACACACACACACACACACACACACACATATATATATATATATATATATTTACGTTACTCTTAACATAAAAATATGTAAATACACACACACACACACACACACATATATATATATATATATATATATATATATATATATATATATATATATATAGAGAGAGAGAGAGAGAGAGAGAGAGCTTTTAAAAAGTGCAATTGTTTTTGTACTCCACATAAAAACAAGCTCGTCCTTATGGAAATCAGTGGTCGGTGGTGTGCCGGGGAGATGCTGCCGAGAGAGGGCAAGGGGGTGTCCTTGAAAAGTTGACAACATCACTTTTTGACTCATGTCAAACTTTTGAAAATTTGTCCTGTTGAGGGAAAAATATAAAATAATTATGGTTATTCATGTCATTTACAATAGGACAACGTATATGACGAACTGAAGGACTGTGTTGATGCTGATGATGACGTTGCTGATGATATCATCAATGGTTATCGGTGCACTCATTTTAGAATTTCATGGAATGGTTGAAGATGCATTGACGCACTCATTCAGGTGTGTCTCCGCACTTTGCGTCGTGAAGAAAACTTCCTGCTGCTTCTGCTGATGAGTTGCTATGCAGCAATCGACGACGCACGAGGAACTGTTGTTGGCCGGCGACCTCCTCTCCACGCTCTTGTACTTGTCCAGTTGACAGATCGGACATGAGGTGCTTGCCTGATATGTACATGTACCGTCCATCTGCAGTTCATCTTCTCTGCAAAGTGACTTCAAATGATCATTTGTCTCTAAAAGTTTTGTGCAATTCGAGTTTTCCAAACCTTTTTGTTTTTCGCTAAAAATTTTAGAAGTTAATGATTTTTTGCAGAAAATATTTTTATGTTTTGTTGACGCGTGCATATAGATATCGGGGAGTAAACTTGATTTATTAACTGTAATATCTTTAAGGATTGGTGGTGGTGGTGGTTTTGGAATGGATGTCATGTGGTATAGGACCGGCTCTCTTATTATGAAGGGTTGAGATGACACGTGGACTTGAGGTGGTTTGATGGCTGGGTTGTACAGAGGGCAGGAGTTGTGGCAGGTTTGTTCTCCAGAGCTCTCAGAAGACTTTTTGTGCCTGAAATCAAATAAAAATTTGCAGTTATTCGTTTGTTTTTTGTTAGGGAGCGATTTATTCGTGAAATGATCGACTTCTTTTGCTTTGTCATTCATCAAGTACAACGACGCGAAGTTGCTGCAAGTGTCATAACTAGCGCCGACCCTTGGAATGTTGTTGATGTTGTTGCTGATGGTGCACATGTTATTTGCGTTGTTGTTGCTGCTGCAGTTAATGTCGACATTGTTGTCACACAACACATCTATGTGCGACAACTGCTTTGATCTGTCGCTGGGAAGATGCGTTGAAATTTTTTGAGCTTTCAGACACCTGTCCTCGACCTTCAGGAGAATGTTCTGCTCCTTCCTTCGTGCCCTGAAAATGAAAACAACTGGCATAAAAATCATACAAGCGCAAGTCCCTAGCAATTTCGAAAATAGAAGCAAAATAATGAACACACAGAAAGAGCAAGCGCGTCCGATCATGCGGAACGTTCGACGTCAAAAAATATATGAGGTTTCCTCCTCGCTTGACATCATACACAACACGTGCACTCTCCTCATACATACATACATGCATATATACATGCATACATACATACATGCATACATGCTTGTATGTATGTATGTATGTATGCTTGTATGCATACATTCATACATACATGCTTGTATGTATGCATACATACATGCTTATATGTATGCATACATACATACATAAATACATACATAAATACATACATACATACATACATACATACATACATACATACATACATACATACATACATACATACATACATACATACATACATACATACATACATACATACATACATACATACATACATACATACATACATACATACATACATACATACATACATACATACATACATATGGTGTGTTTAAATAAATGAAATCGATTTTTTATTAGTTCATTTTTATGAAATGCTTCATTTATTAATTATTTATTTATCATATTCTCACCTCTGCTTTGATTCTTAAGGTTGTTAAGTATTAAGAAAAGTACATTTTTAATAGTCAAGAGTAATATTTTATAAATTAATTTTCAAAACTATTCTTCACGTCTTTGTAGAATAAAATACGTAGAAGATGCTGAAACGCATTCAAGTCAACTTAAACGCCTGTTTAAAAAAGCACACGCAGACAAGTAGAAATGCAAGATGTGTTGGAAACCTGGTTTATTGCTTCACAATTCAGTGCTTGCGAATTCCATTGTTTACTCTTTACTTGTGTATTACTATTTTAAATATTTTGCACAAATGAATCGCGAATTTTTAAATTCTACATTCTAAATTCTGTCTGTTCTTTGCCGTATTTTTGGAAAAAATTTCGTACCATGACATGATTACAATAATTTATTGAAATAACGCGTTGATCCATTTTTAGCGTCGAGATACAATCTAAATGAGAAGAGATTGATTGAGCCGCTATTTATTCACCGTATTCACTCTTCGAATCATGAAAATAAATTATCAATAGCGATAAATGTTGAAAAAAAATTTACGACAAAACATTCAGCACCTTCTCTGGTAGGCGAATGCACAGAAGAGAAGGATGACTCCAGATATCATTCCAAAGATGGCTCCAACAACCACTGCCACCATCAAGCCTGCATAGTTATCATCATCGTCCTCATCATCGTCCTCATCATCGTCATCATCATCGTCATCATCATCGTCATCATCATTTTCATTGCCATCCTCATCATCGTTGTTGTTGTCGAGATCATCATCATCATCGTCTACACATGTCAAAATCATCATCAGCTTAAATGTCGTTATCGTCGTCGTCATCGTCATAATGCTGGTTCAATAAACATTACTCCATTTGTTTAATGGTCACATATCATCCATGTTTTTATTTTGGACTTCTACTCAAGAAATTTGTTTTTAACATTACTCTTGAAAATAACTTTCAGTTCTGCAACAGTCAGGACACTGAGAATGGCAAGCAGCAGCAGTTGACACGTCTTTCTCGCTGAATGATATTTTTTGATCTTCTAAATTATTTTCAAACTTAACTGCACGTAATTCCCTTTCAACCATCAACACATTTCTGTAACTAGATATTTTAGTTTCTTATCCAATCATGTTTGGCCTTATGATAAATGTGCATATTAAAATTTTATTTAGAATTAAATGGGTTTAATTTAAAAATTTTTTCTTCAGTTTATTTTGTTATTTCTTTAAAACAACGTTGTCCTGGTTTAACATCTGTACATATATAAAATAAAAATGATTATTTTTATTGCGTGCTTTGTAACAGGAATGGATTGATACAATTCGTTTAAAACCGTGCAGTTAAAACTTTGAACGTACAGACACGTTCCGGCTTGCCTGCACAGATCTGAAAGGTCTGACCCAATTTCAGAAACATCAAAATTCTCACAAGCCGGTCTAATGGTCTGCGCAGGCAGCCTCAATGACAGGCACACGCTTTCCAGCTCAACCGCGCCAACCAGGCAAGTCCGAATTGGGTCGGTTCTAGTGTAGCGTCCTTCCAATTGGTTGCCTGCTCAATTCGTGATCCGTACGCTCCTTCCAATCGGTTACCTCTTTTTTTTCATCGTAACTGACCCTAAAAAAAACAATAATGCGTTTTATTGGAGTTGCAATCGCTTTTTTATACGGAAGGCATCTAGGCCGTAGAAACGTTCAACGTACGTCGTTTGTCTTCCGAATAGTTTTTAATGACAACGACCCCGAAATACGCATAGCATAATGTTTATTTCATTGCATAACTTCTTTCTTCTTATTCAAGCAAGGCTTCTTGAATGCCAACGTCAAACAGACGTGTCTTCTTTCCAAGCATAAACAAATTCATTTAAATAATAAAACATGTACATGACTTATCAGCGCGCAACAAACCAAAATTTTGTTTTGCACTCATTTGAAAAGGAAGCATTGCATTCACATGAGCGCAGAAACGCGCCTAAACATTTATAACCAAATTTATTGTTTCAATAGAATATCCCCGTAAATATTTACAGCTGGAGCTTGCGGCACATGAACGTGTCAACGGCATTCGATCACAAACACTGGCACATGCAAACAGTCCTAAATATTTCATTTTCATTAATTACTCGACCGACCGCATTTCCATATGAAACGATGTAGCGGAAAAGTATCACATCACTCTAATTGATGTCTGGCATTAATCACGCGCTTTTTGGCTTCGTACGACCAAAGGTTAATATATTGATGCATTGATATATTAGAAACATTAAAGGCACATTAAGTTAATATATTGCCTAGAACATAACTCACAGCATTTTTTTTGAAAATTTAAGTTTTGAAATTTTGTAGCGGGTTATTTCGAACGCGTTGTGAGGCAGCCAGTTGAAGTGAACGGCAGATGACAGTGGTATCGTAGTTATCAGACAGCTTTCAAAGTAGATTCAACATTATCAATGTTATTGCTACTAAATTAAATTTTGTTTGTAAAGTGATAAGTTTAGCAGGCTGATGGAAAAACAGCCCACTCCTGTTAACAGCGAAGTAAAAAAATGACCATCCAAGCATAAGTTGTTGTTGATAAGTTGTTTTTCCCCGTTTCCGGTTGTGCGTGCATGCACGTGTTTGGCTATCGGCAAACAAACTATAAAAAAAGCGGTGCATGAAACTTTAAATATGGAGAGGAACATCAAACATGGCGATCTTCGAATTATTTATTATCAATATTTATGTGCATTATTTGAATTGTAACGAAGACTACATAAAAGGAAAATGTTTAATATGCTGCTAGACATTTAAATGTTATTTATTCATCACTTCTATATTTTTGTATATTGTTTTATTTGTTACGATTGATTGTTCGCTACGTTGAACTAACGGCTTATTTTCTATCAGCAGGGAATTAAAATGTAAATAAGTCACGACTGTGGCCAGTTTGTTATTTGAAAATAATCGCGTGTATGTCATTAAAACATTTAACGCACGCAGGCCAATCAGAACCCACCAACAGGGAGGAGCTTAGGTTTGTTGGTCCAACTGAATCCGTTGCTCCAGGCTTTATCTGCAGTGTGGTGTTTTAAGTGTGGGGTTTCAAAAGGGGTATTTTAAGTGTGGGATTTCAAATGAGGTATTTTAAGTGTGGGGTTTCAAATGATGTGCTTTGGTGTTAAAAATCCATATTTGAACAAATTAAAAAAATATCATGCAACCCTTCAAAAACTTCAATAACTTTTACATTTTAAAGTTAATAAAATCAAGTTAAAGTTAAATATATAAAAGTGTAAATGTTAAAAATGTCTTTGACCTTCCGAGCAGTTGCTGATTCCTCCGATCCACTTGTTCTGTCTGCAGGTCAAGTACCAGGTGTCACGTGACGAGTTGCATTTTATGGTCATCTTGTTCCGCTTGCGTTCGAACTGGGTGTTGGCCGGGAGGGCGAAGTCCTCGCACCCCACCACTGATTAGTAGAAGGGTGATACGTGTTAGATTGCAAACATGATTATAGTATAATTGAAACCAGTGTTGGAGAAAATTTGAAACCAAATGTTTTGAAATAACAATTTAATAGATTTAATGTCTGTTTTAATTTCAAATCATTTAAAGATACATATAATTTTAATTTGAAGTTAGGTAAATCAAAAAATTTGCCGAATTTTCGCTTAGCCAAGTTTCTGTATTAATTATTATGTTAAAAAAGTTTTGCAACTGGAGTAATAAAACTTGGAGTAAGTTTATTTTTTTGTACAAACTTAGGGCATTAACATGAAAAATAGTTAAACTAATTTTAATAAATACCTCTGTTTCCTTTAAAAGGTTGTAAAACTGATGTCATTTTTTTGGCCATTTATAAAAGTCCTTACTTAGTCAGGAACAACAATGGTTTTCTAATTGTATTAATCAAGGAATTTTTAAAATTGAAAGGCGCTAAAATTATTATTGGGGATTTTAATTTTTCAAGGATTAATTGGAACTTCATTTTATCTGATGCGGAGAACAAGTCTTCTGAAGGCAAATTTATTAATTTAACTAAGGATTTTGTTGCAACTAATAGTGGATAAGCCAACTAGATACAAAACAAACCAAACCAATAACATTTTGGAGTTGGTTGATGACTCGCACCTTTTGGCTCCGCTGGATAAAAGTGATCATTATTTATTTTGATTTTCATTGCATTTCGATCATTTTAAGATTTATTCCACATTAGATCAACCCGAATTTGATTTCGATAGGGAAGATTTTGTTATGATGAACGAATTCATTCAAAAAAGACTTTACAATACTACTTTGCTAGGCACCGATGTAAAAGATGTAGATCATAAATTGCATTTTAACGCACTTTGGCACCATTTCACTCAAGTTTTGAAACAAGCAACTAACACTTACATCCCTCCTGTCAAAAGCAACATTAGGCACAATAATAAATGTTTTAAGATGGTTCTTCCAGCATCTCTGGTCAACTCAATAAAGTTAAAGAGGAGATTGTGGAAAAAATACATGGTTTCTAGAAATCAAGCAAATTTGTTAATTTAAATTATGGGAGTGATTGTGTAAATCATTTCAATTATAAATTAATTCATTAGATCACATTAGATCAACCCGAATTTGATTTCGATAGGGGAGATTTTGTTATGATGAACGAATTCATTCAAAAAAGACTTTACAATACTACTTTGCTAGGCACCGATGTAAAAGATGTAGATCATAAATTGCATTTTAACGCACTTTGGCACCATTTCACTCAAGTTTTGAAACAAGCAACTAACACTTACATCCCTCCTGTCAAAAGCAACATTAGGCACAATAATAAATGTTTTAAGATGGTTCTTCCAGCATCTCTGGTCAACTCAATAAAGTTAAAGAGGAGATTGTGGAAAAAATACATGGTTTCTAGAAATCAAGCAAATTTGTTAATTTAAATTATGGGAGTGATTGTGTAAATCATTTCAATTATAAATTAATTATCATGAAGTCAAAGATCTCGGAGTATTATTTAATAAAAATTTAACTTTTACAAATCATATCTATTCAGTTTTAAATAAATCATTTAATATTTTGCGTATAATTAATATAATTTTACATAATATAGTTTTTTTAACGTAATATACAACACTAGTTCGTTCTCACTTAAAGTACGCTGTCAGTGTGTGGCGGCCTCAAAGATTGAAGGTCTTGAAGGACATTGAAAGAGTACAGAAAAGGGCTACCAAATTGGTCAAGAATTATTCTTCATTAAAATATGAAGAAAGGAAGATATCCAAAGCGCTCTCTGCTGTACAAAAGAAACCGTGGTGATATGATTTTGGTCTACATACTTCTGAAAAGAGGTTTCGATCCCAGTCTTCCAAACTTGTTAAGGTACGAGGACTCAAGAACCAGAGGCAACAGGTTCAAGTTAAGGACGCAGTCCTTCAACAGAAACATTCAGAGATATTATTTTTCGGTCCAGTTTTGAGTTTGTGGACGTGTTTTTTGATAGAATCTTGGTTTAAAAAAAATTTTGATGCTTTCTGGCATGATGTTTCATTTAAGTAGCCTACTCCTGTGATTGAAAAAGTCTTTTGTGACTGGCTAATATATCATTTAATTTTCTAATTATATATATATATAAATAATATATATATATATATATATATATATGTTGGTAATAGATAAATATAATATATAAATATAATATATATATATATATATATATATATATATATATATATATATATATATATATGTTTGGACAGTCGTTTGGACGGTTGATATTGTCGTTTCGTCAGTTAATTTTGGTGTTTTCGTCGTTAAAAGTAATCGTTTATTGATATTTTTTGGATAGATTAATATAATTAGATTTTTGAATAATTTTATACCAAATTTAGTTTGTAAAATTTACTATTTTAGTGAAATTTGATAAAATATTGTCTGTAAATTGTTGTCACGTGATAGGAATTTCCCTGCTAGTAAGCGTAATTAATTATAATAATAAATTTAATAATGTCGTCCGGTAGTCGCTACTGTTGTACGAAGTGTACAATAGAAGTTCCAAGTAAAGATTTGTTGTCCAGCACTTGTTGCCAGAACTTTGGTTCCAATTAAATGTGAAACTAAGGAGATTATTCTGAAATTTTTGAGAATTGTTAAAGTTTTAAAATGGTTTGTCAAACTTTGTGTGATTTTGTCTCAGATTGTTAGTTCTTTGGCTAATCCATGGGATGCGTCTAAAATGAATTTGTTTGCTCAACTAAATAAAATAATGATAGTAACCAAAAAAATAAAACTTGACGTTGAAGCAATAAAATGGTTGTTGAACCATAACAATCCTAACTTGACGAAACTGATCGTTTCTATACTGTTTTACGCGAGGAAATTAAAATTTTTAAAAACGAAATAAAAGAAACATTTTCTAGCATTGTCAGCAAGGAAGTTAAATTGAATGTTAAAGTAATTAGAAGTGATGTCAAATCAATCCAGAAAACTTTACAAGAAGCTAGTGACGTTAAAGAAAGAGAAACAAATTTATTGATGTTTCGTTTAGCTGAAAGTGATGATGATCGTTCCAATGTTTTGAAAATTTTAAAGCACTTGACAGGAGATGTTTCTGAAAAAAATGTAATCAAAATAATGAGACTGGGAAGGAAATGCGAAACTGTCGTTAGACCCATTTTGATAAAGTTGGATTGCGTTTTACTCAGAGACTCAATAATGAGAAATGTATATAAATTCAAGTCGTTAAAAGAATTTTCACATGTTGGACTGAACTATGATTTAACAAAGGATCAGAGGCAGGAATTCAAATCATTTGTTGATAAAGCTAAAGTTATGGAGCGAGAAGAAAACAATCAAAATTTTTTGTTCAGAGAGGACAGGTAGGGAGATGGAAGATTGTAAAAATACAGAAAAAAACCAATGTTAATATAAAATATGTCAAGAATTTAGAAATAAATGATAACAATGATAAAGACTACAACATAATAAATCGTAATTTAACACTAGGTTTATTGAACATTCGATCATTGATTTCTAAAACTGATACGATCTATGATTCGATTCGTGATGGGCTAGATATTTTCGTTTTAGTTGAAACTTGGCACGGATCTTTGAATAACATTTCTGTTAAATCATCAATGTCACCAGGATATAGTTATGTTGATTATTTAAGGATAAATGATCTTTACCATGGGGGTTTAATTATTTACTTCAGTAATGAGTTTAAGTTTAAGAAAATAGATCTGCCAATATTTAGTTCATTTGAAGCACTTGCTGTTAAATTATTTATTAGCAACAAAGATTTTGTTCTATTAGCCCTCTACAGGCCAGGATCAGTTTTAGTTAGTAATTTATTTTTTGAAAAATTTTTATGTTTACTAGAAAATATCACTTCTTTTAGTTTAAATATCATACTTTTGGGTGATTTCACCTTGAGAAGCAGGAAGATCGTCATACTGTAAATTTATTGGAAATATTAGAAATGTTTCAATTAAAAAATTTGATTGACGAACCGACTCATGAACATGGAGGTATTGATCTGATTATTTGTTCTCAAAATTTTCAGATTTCAGATATTAAGATTTTTCCCAGTGGGATTTTTTCAGACCATAGTTTAATTCAGGTTAATATACCGTTAACTCATAAGCGTCCTAAAATAGTCAAGAAACAAGTTAGATCCTGGAAATACCTAAATGAAAGCAATCTCATTAAATATATACAGACTTCTCCGTTATCAAGGTCTTGCCAAAGCAATAATATTAATATTGAGTTTGATATGATGAGTTCTGAACTCAAGAAATTGGCTGATGCAGTTGCTCCACTTCGTTTTACAGAAGTCAGATGTGATGTAATGCTCCATGGTATGATGGTGAATGTAAATCTTTCAAAAGACTTTGTCGAAAGAAAGAAAGGAATTACAGAAAATATCAGACAGAGAAATGTAAAATGAGTGGATAGCAGCTCTGAAAAATAAATCTAGGCTTTTTTTTTTACAAAAAAAACAGTTATTGGAAAAGACTTGTTGCAGACAATAGTGGATCTTTTAAAAATCTATGGAATGTTATTAATAAAGTTCTTTGTAATCAGGTCACTGGTCAGTCATTGAGTGAAATTGTTGGTTTAGATTCGTCTCAATTCTTAAAGTTTTTTAATGATAAAGTAAATAAAATTAAACAGTCTACCAATGTGTCTAATTGTCCGACTATTTGTCAAGCTCAGTACAATGGAAATTATTCTTTTCCTGACTTTATGCTTTTAACAGAATCTGATGTTAGAAAAATTGTACTCAGTTTGCCATCAAAAACATGTATGATAGATGTCTTTCCGACCCATATTTTAAAGAAATATATTGATTTATTCATCGTTTTTCTTACCAGTATCTTAAATCTGAGTTTGAGCAGTGGCACATTTCCTAATGGTTGTAAGCATGCTATGGTTTATCCAGTTTTAAAGAAAGTGAATATAGATCAAAATGATTTGTCTAGTTATAGACCAATTTCCAACATCTGTTTCATTTCCAAGATATTTGAACGAGTGGTTGCCAAACAGCTCTTGAATCATTTGAATGTAAACAACCTACTACCAGTTCACCAATCTGGATATTGCCGCTATCATTCAACAGAAACTGCCCTGCTTTATGTGTTTTCTAAGTTGTTTGCTGCTTTGGACAAACAACATGTGGCTCTAGTCACGTTTTTAGATATGAGTGCGGCATTTGATTGTGTAGACCATCAGATTCTCTTGGAAAAATTGGCTCATGATTATAGTATTTCCAGTACTGTTATCAAATGGTTCAGATCATATCTGTTTGACAGGAAACAACAGGTAGTTTTCAATAATGTGTTAACTAATGAAACGGTTTTGACATCAGGAGTGCCACAAGGTTCAGTGCTTGGGCCTATTCTTTTTATCATGTATACCGCTGAAGTTTTTAAAGTAATTGGTAATTTCGGTTTTAAATATCATGCCTATGCTGATGATATTCAGATTATAGTTAGTAATAAGCCAGAATTACTGCAATCTGAAATCAACAAATTTCTAACCTGCCTAAATAACATTGAAAATTGGATGTCAAACAATGGTCTTAGATTAAATCAGCAAAAGTCAAAATGTGTTCCAATAGGTACATGGCAGCAGCTGATGAAACTTAATATCGATTCAGTGAAAATAGGAGATGTTAAAATAGAATTTAGTGACAAAGCAACTAATCTGGGTTTCATTCTTGATTCTAGATTATCGATGCATGATCATATAAAGATGATAACAAATTCATGCTCCGGACAGATTCGATAACTCTATAAACTCCGTAAGTCATTAGATAAATCTGCTATTCATACTTTGGTGCATGCATTGGTTCATTCACGATTGGACTATTTTAATGGCCTGTTTTACGGTTTGCCAGATAGGTCTATTTCTGCAATTCAATCTATTCAGAATAGAGCAGCCAAATTGATTGTTGGAGGTCTCAAATTTAACCATGTTACTCCAATTCTTAAGGGCCTTCGTTGGCTTACTATAAAGAAAAGAATTAAATATAAAATATGTATTTTAATGTATAAAACTGTGCATGGCTTGTTACCAAGTTATTTGATAGATAAAATAAAAGAAAAGTCTATAAAGACGAGTGGTATGAACCTTAGATCAGATGATGGCATTTTGCTGGTTGTACCCGATGTCTATCTGCAGATAGCATCAAGAGATTTTGCAGTATCTGGACCAATGGTTTGGAACAGCTTACCGAGATCTTTTAGAACTAAAGATTTGAAACTTGATGATTTTAAAAAGAAACTTAAAACTTACTTATTTTCGCTTTGATTTTGTTTTTAAGTGAATAATTATTTGTTTGTTACTACCGCCATTGACTGTACTTTTTTTCTTTTTTGACTTTCTTTGATTATAGATAGCGCTTTTGAGAACTTTTTGATTTTAATTAGCGCTTATAAATGTTTCATTAATAATAATAATAATAATAATAATATATATATATATATATTTTTATATATATATTTTCTGCCACAGTTATATAGGTACACATATAGTTACATGTTCATGAAATAAGATTAAATATAGTTATAGTTCATATGGTTATAACTTATTTTTGGTGTTATTTTAATTGTTTGTTTATTTTCATTTTTCTTTGATATATTTTTTTCGTTTTTCTTTGTTATTCACACTTGAACTTCCAAGGTTTTATGTTAGAGGCGTGTTAAGGAAAATGTATGTTATGCGCTCTCAATTCCATGAATAAATAAATTTATTAATTATTAGAAAATTGATTTAACATGTTTTTGCTATTTATGCATAGTTCAATAACATTGTTTGATAAGGTTTCTATAGAGTAATAAATCAAGCACACTTCTTTTGGTGATTGATTGTTAGATGTTGGTAGGGTATAGGAAAATGTATGTTCTGAGCCCATAATTCAACATATAAATAAATTAATTAATAGAAAATTGATTTTAATTGATTGATATGATTTCTTCCATATTTAAGTTTGTAAGGGTATTTCCATGAAAATCCATTTATGCACCAATATATTGCACGGCCACCTACCTAGGTTTAGCATGACTTCTGCATCGCGATTGTCTATACAAACTCAAAATGCTTTTGGATGGCATCCCTTAATTTGGTTGAGATGATTTTTGTTGGTAACCCCGAAGGACGTGACTGCATTTATCTTGTTTGTCTGCAGATGAATTTTTATGTCATCAACTGCGGAAGTTGCTGATGTAGAAGTTTGATTTTTTTATTGTAACTTTGTTACTTTAATTTTGTGAATTTTCTGGATTGATTTTCTTCCTATTTTATTTTAAGAAGTTTTGTATTTCAATTGCTGAATTGTTTTGTTTGCTTGTGATGCCTACGAATGATCATCAGTGACGGCGTTTTTTGGAGATGGCGTTTGATCCACTTATTTTTGTGTTTATTTTTTGCGATCTGGACACTTAAACGATGTCATTGCTGGTTTCGGTTGTTGCGTCTTCAGATTCAAGGTCTACACTTCCTGCCCACTTTCTTGAAAATTGTGTACTAGGTAGCCTTTTGTTGATTCGATCGTCACCAGGATTGACATATGATAGAACATCTGAGTTATTATTCGAAGTATCCACAAATGTCTGAGTGTGTTTAACTCTGCTGTTGTCGTCTGCTCTTCAAAGTACATTCAATGTCGTTGATGTTAAAGGTGAGATTGATGTTGTGGTTTTCTTCATGTGCGCGAGTGGTTTGGCTGAATAATATTGAATTAGTAACCGCTAAAATTAATACGCTACTTTTTTTATTTCTTTGTTCAAAATTGAAATTTATTAAATTATCAATAGGATATTTACAAACAACGTGATTTTATCTATAAGTCCGTTAATTTTAAGCGGATTCAATAGGAAAATACATTTAAACTATTTTCATTTTACACATAGTTACACATAATTCATTTCTTTTTCTGTGTGAGTAAAATGAATAAATTTAATCACTTAATTTAGATGTGTAATTTATTTTCAAAACTGTACGTTAATGCGTCTGTTTTGTTTTTAGTTTATTCTTTTATTTGTCATTTTGCTTGTTGTATAAGATTCTGCGTCTATGAAAGTCTGATTTATTAATTAATAAATCAAGACAGAAACGTGGCGCATTTAGAAAACCTTAGGGACGAGACGAACAAACAATTGCTGGGATAATGGATTTTTTTTTATAATATTTGATTATAAGTCTTAATAAACAACTGAGACAACTAAGAAAAATTATTGGAACTTTGGTTAATTTTATTTAATTTACATTACATTATAACTAATTTAATTTTCATTAAGCGATAAAACTTCTTTTGTAAAATAAATAGATAATTTGTATCAGTTTTTAAAAGGGTTTGCATAGTTTTGTGGGTCGGTCTGATTGATTGATTCTTTTTCTTTTGCGCCCACTGCCTCCATTATGGAGTTCATCGTCATCTTCATAATTTTCTTCCTCCTCGTCATCATCGTTTACTTCGCAAAACTCCTCACCGTCATCATCATCTTCCTCCTCATGTTCATCGCCATCTTCATTTACATACTCGTCGTTGTCGCAGACGACCTCATCTCCATCTTCGTCCACATTCAGGTCAACATCCTCACTATCATCATCATGCTCTGCATCATCATCGCAAATAATCACCAAGACTCTAAGATTTTAAAAATAAATCAGATCTGTTTAGAAAGGCAAACAGTTATGCCAAATCAGTAATTGCGAATGCAGTCACAGAAGATACAAAAGATAATGGACAAGAACACAGCGTTTGAAGTTTGGGAGGAATTAAAAAGAAATTTTGAAGCGTCAACTAAGGACCAACTGTTCCAAGTTTGTAGCAATTTTTTTTGATTTCAATTGGATAGCGGATGTAGATGTATCCGGCCAAATTGCATGATTGAAGACTTTATGGAACGGATTAAACAGTGGGCTTCAGGGATCGGGAGAAAATAAATTACCAGAGCTGCTATTATTATGCAAAGCGATGCAGATTCTCCCAAATAGTTTCCAAAACTTCAAATCAAGTTGGCTAATGCTAGGTGAAGAAAAGCATTCGATAGATGATTTAATCACTCATCTCTGTGTTTTCGAAAGAGAGATAAAGACTTTTCGCTTTTTGTCGACTAACGTGTCTTCTAATATTTCAATTAACGTTTCTTTAATAAACAATTATATTAAAAACAAACAAAGAGGTTTTTTATTTTAAACAGGTTATGAGCCCAGAACGCTTAATAAATTGTTTAGAGAAAAAGTTATTTTGAAAAAAAAGAGATTGCAATTCGTGACTAAAAGAACTTTTCCAGCTATCCGTGAAGCAAGAACATCAATTTTTTTTTTCCTTCAAAATGGACTCAAAGCTTCAAATAAAACAGTTAAGTTGCGCAGCCGATTAGCCCATTTGGAAACGTCGTGTTCGAGATTTCATGGACTACCATGAGGGCGCACTTGATGTGATTGATGGGAAGTTGTCAAAACCAGAATTACTAGAAAATCAAACAAAGCAACAGACAAAAGATTTTAAAAATAAATCGGATCTGTTTAGAAAGGCAAACAGTTATGCCAAATCAGTAATTGCGAATGCAGTCACAGAAGATACATACCAAAAGATAATGGACAAGAACACAGCATTTGAAGTTTGGGAGGAATTAAAAAGAAATTTTGAAGCGTCAACTAAGAACCAACTGTTCCAAGTTTGTAGCAATTTTTTCGATTTCAATTGGATAGCGGATGTAAATGTATCCTGTCAAATTGCAAGATTGAAGACTTTATGGAACGAATTAAACAGTGGGCTTCAGGCATCAGGAGAAAATAAACTACCAGAGCTGCTATTAGTATGCAAAGCAATGCAGATTCTCCCAAATAGTTTCCAAAACTTCAAATCAAGTTGGCTAATGCTAGGTGAAGAAAAGCAGTCGATAGATGATTTAATCACTCATCTCTGTGCTTTCGAAAGAGAGATAAAGACTTTCGACACAATCGATAAATCATCAAGGCAGAACGCCTTAGTTGTAAATGTTGGAAAGCCAAGTTTCAACAAATCAAGAGATTTCACTAAAAGGACAAAACCAGTTGGTAATTGCAACTATTGCCATAAACCTGGACACTGGGTTAAGCAATGTAGAAAGTGGGTCAATGATGGAAGACCTTCTAAAAATTCCAAAAATGCTTCAGCGACACCAAGAAAAGCATATGATAAAACATCAAATGTAGTTTTGTGCACGTCAGCCAGTAATCAAACACTGAGAGACAACACTAAGTGGTATATTGACAATGGAGCAACAAAGAACCTAACGAATAATCCAGATAATTTTGTTACTTTTGAGAAGTTTGTCGCACCATGTTCTGTTCAAGCTGCAGGAAAAGAAGTTCTTGCTGCTGTGGGTAGAGGAGCAATAAATATGCTGTCAACAGTAAATAACAAACAACAGTATATAAAACTCTCAGATGTCTGGTATATTCCAAATATAGGTAGAAACCTGTTTTCCATATTAGCCGCACAAGATAAAAATTCAAAAAACGGCAAGTTTGAATCTTATGCAACCAAATGTCAACTCACTATAAAGAACCGAGTGGTAGTACAAGGGACAAGACGAGTAGATGGTTCTTTGTATGAGGCAAACTTGATTTCATTAACTCCAGATACACCGGCTGAAGTGAATATAGTCAGTGAAAATTCAATAGTGCAGCTCTACCATGAACGTTTTGGTCATCAAGATAAACGCCACATAAAGAATGTTATAGAAAAGGAGTTAAACATTAAAGTTCATCTTGACAAGGATTTGTGTGAACCATGTCTCTATGGTAAAGCACATCGGTTAAAATTTGGCAAGAGAAATGCAACCAATAAATCAGGTGAACTACTATCAGCAGATGTTTGTGGTCCTTTCAGTACAGAATCATTTAATAGTAAACGATATTTTGTTGTTTTCAATGATCATTACAGCAAAATGAGGTTCATTTCTTTTCTTAGACACAAAAATGAAGTGAAACAGGCACTACAAAATATTTTGTCTCAAGCAGCGACTCAAGGTCATAAAGTAAAAGAATTTTTGAGTGACAATGGGGGTGAGTTTGACAACAAAGAAGTTCGAAACATCCTGCGCAGCCATGAAATCACGCAAAGACTAACAGCACCATATACACGTCAACAAAATGGTGATAGTGAATGTGAAAACAGAACAATAGTAGAAATGGCACGCACATTGAAGTACTCAAATCCAGATTTTGAATTTCCAGTCGCTATGTGGGCTGAGTTATGTTCAACTGCAGTATATTTACTTAATCGAACAGCCAAGTCGTCGATTGAAGATAAAAGCCCATTTGAAATTTGGACAGGTAAAAAGCCGAGAATTAACCATTTGAGAATAATTGGCTCTACATGTTTTGTTCACATACCTGATCAAAAACGTCAAAAAATGGATAAGAAAGCCATAAAAGGTTACCTTGTTGGTTACGATGGTGACGAACGCTATCGTATATGGCTCAAAAATCAATATAAAATGATATTCTCAAGAGATGTAGTTTTCCAAGAAAAACCTATGAAATGTACAACATCATTTGAACATCAGACTCAAAAAGATTTTACAACAGATCTTCAAATCAATTGCAAATCAGAAAATGACTTGAGTAGTAGAAATGAGGATTCAAAAGAAGAAATTACAGATGACACTGAGAAGATTATAGATAATTCAGTTAAAGTTCAACTCAGAGATAGGTCAAGCTTGCAGAAACCTAAGAAGTTAGATGATTATGTGATGAAGGCTGAGACATATTTATTAGATGTACATGAACCAGATACATACGAAGAAGCCATTCAAAGCAGGGAAAGTAAATATTGGAATGATGCCATGAATAATGAAATTAATTCATTAAACAAAAATAGAGCTTGGGAACTTTGTGAGCTACCCAGAGGAGCTAAAGTTATTCCATGTAAATGGGTTTACAAAATAAAAACCTTGCCAGACGGAAGTGTAGGTAGATACAAGGCCAGACATTGCGTACAGCATTAGCTATTTATCACGCTCCCTCGAGAACCCAACACCAGGAGATATAATAAAAGCAAAACGAGTGCTTAGATACTTAGCAGGAACAATCGATCAGAGCATTGTGTACAGATCAGACAGTACAAAAGGAGTTTTACAGTGTTTCAGTTATTCAGATTTTGGAGGCTGTAGAAAGACTGGACGTTCGACCACAGGTATTGCAGTGATATATGCAGGAGGCATAATATCATGGATTAGTCAACGACAGGCCATAGTTGCAACATCTACAACAGAGGCTGAGATCATCGCTGTGACAGAGGCTGTCAAAGAAATAATTTGGCTTCAAAGATTATTCAAATCATTACAGGTTGATTTGAAAGATGTGCCAATCTTGCAAGTTGATAACAGTGCTGCAGTCAAAATAGCTCAGGACCCACAATTTCATCGGCGAACAAAACACATTGACTTGAAGAACTTTTTTATTAGAGAAAAAATTCAAGATGGAACGATTGATATCACACAAATTTCAATAAGTGATCAAGTCGC
This sequence comes from Helobdella robusta, assembly GCF_000326865.2. Taxonomy (NCBI): domain Eukaryota; kingdom Metazoa; phylum Annelida; class Clitellata; order Rhynchobdellida; family Glossiphoniidae; genus Helobdella; species Helobdella robusta. Next base: position 2,064,409 of record NW_008704084.1, on the reverse strand, counting down.
TGATGTGATGACAAAGCCACTGGACAGAGTCAGACTGAAACTCCTGTGTGGACATATGGGACTAATGTCATAAAATGTTTTTAAACAAGGGAAAGTATTGAAATAATATATAATGTATATTATATATGTTTCAATATATTTATGACTTTCCATAGTTTCAGACAATCTTTTGTTATTTCTAACTTGACTAACTTGCACGTGTATGCTTTTCGCTTTTTGTTGACTAACGTGTCTTCTAACGTTTCAATTAACGTTTCTTTAATAAACAATGATATTAAAAACAAACAAAGAAGTTTTTTATCTTAAACAGTTTGATCTACTATTTTTTGTGCTTATTTTTTCGCGATTTGAACACTTAAACGATGTCATTGCTGGTTTCGGTTGTTGCGTCTTCAGATTCAAGGTCTAATCTTCCTGCCCATTTTCTTGAAGATTGTGTATGTGTACTAGTTAGTCTTTTGTTAATTTGATCGTCACCAGGATTGACATATGATAGAACATCTGAGTTATTTTTCGAAATATCCACAAATGTCTGAGTGTATTTAACTCTGTTTTGTTTCTAATGACTAATTATTTTATAGTGCCTTTGTAATGAGTATAACTTTTTTTTTCTTTTTATGAGCCATTTCAAACATTGTGTAGTCTCGTAAAATTGGTGCTCGGCTCGACAAATATAGGAATGGAGAATCTCTGATGAAACTATTCAAGAAGCTGAATATTATTTTATTTGTTTGTTTATTTTCATTATTTTTTATATATTTTTTTCGTTTTTCTTTGTTATTCACACTTGAACTTCCAAGGTTTTATGTTAGAGGCGTGTTAAGGAAAATGTATGTTATGCGCTTTCAATTCCATAAATAAATAAATTAATTATTAGAAATTTGATTTAACATGTTTTTGCTATTTATGCAGAGTAATAAATCAAGCACACTTCTTTTGGTGATTGATTGTTAGATGTTGGTAGGGTATAGGAAAATGTATGTTCTGAGCCCATAATTCAATATATAAATAAATTAATTAATAGAAAATTGATTTTAATTGATTGATATGATTTCTTCCATATTTAAGTTTGTAAGGGTATTTCCATGAAAATCCATTTATGCACCAATATATTGCACGGCCACCTACTTAGGTTTAGCATGAGTTCTGCATCGCGATTGTCTATACAAACTCAAAATGCTTTTGAGATGGCATCCCTTAATTTTGTTGAGATGATTTTAGTTGGTAACCCCCAAGCACGTGACTGCATTTATCTTGTTTGTCTGCAGATGAATTTTAATGTCATCAACTGTACATTAACTGCGGAAGTTGCTGATGTAGAAGTTTGATTTTTTTATTGTAACTTTGATGCTTAATTTTTGAATTTTCTGGATTGATTTTCTTCCTATTTTATTTTAGGAGGTTTTGTAGTCAATTGCAGAATTGTTTTGTTTGCTTGTGATGCCTACGAATGATCATTAGTGACGGCGTTTTTTGGGGATGGTGTTTGATCCACTTATTTTTGTGTTTATTTTTTCGCGATCTGGACACTTAAACGATGTCATTGCTGGTTTCGGTTGTTGCGTCTTCAGATTCAAGGTCTACTCTTCCTGCTCATTTTCTTGAAGATTGTGTACTAGGTAGCCTTTTGTTGATTCGATCGTCACCAGGATTGACGTATGATAGAACATCTGAGTTATTATTCGAAGTATTCACAAATGTCTGAGTGTGTTTAATTCTGCTGTTATCGTCTGCTCTTCAAAGTACATTCAATGTCGTTGATGTTAAAGGTGATGTTGATGTTGTGGTTTTCTTCATGTGCGCGAGTGGTTTGGCTGAATAATATTAAATTAGTAACCGCTAATATAAACGCTAATTTTTTTATTTCTTTGTTCAAAATTGAAATTTATTAAATTATCAACAGGATATTTACAAACAATGTGATTTTATCTATAAGTCCGTTAATTTTAAGCGGATTCAATAGGAAAATACATTTAAACTATTTTCATTTTACACATAGTTACACATAATTCATTTCTTTTTCTGTGTGAGTAAAATGAATAAATCCAATTACTTAGGATATTAGATGTGTAACTAATTTTCAATACTGTACGTTAATGCGTTTGTTTTGTTTTTAGTTTATTAAACTTTTATTTGTCATTTTGCATGTTGTATAAGATTCTTCGTCTATGAAAGTCTGATTTATTTATGAATAAATCAAAACAGATACGTGGCGCATTTAGAAAACCTTAGGGACGCACAAACATAAGCTGGGATAATGGAATTTTTTGATAATTTTGGATTATAAGTCTAAATAAACAACTGAGACAACTAAATAAAATTATTGGAACTTTGGTTAAGTTTATTTAATTCACATTACATTATAACTAATTTAATTTTCATTAAGCAATAAAACTACTTTTGTAAAATTAATAAATAATTGTATCAGTTTTAAAAAGGTTTGCATATTTTTATGGGTCGGTCTGATTGATTGATTCTTTTTCTTTTGCGCCCACTGCCTCCATTATGGAGTTCATCGTCATCTTCATAATTTTCTTCCTCCTCGTCATCATCGTTTACTTCGCAAAACTCCTCACCGTCATCATCATCTTCCTCCTCATGTTCATCGCCATCTTCATTTACATACTCGTCGTTGTCGCAGACGACCTCATCTCCATCTTCGTCCACATTCAGGTCAACATCCTCACTATCATCATCATGCTCTGCATCATCATCGCAAATAACCACCAAGACTCTCACATCCTCCTCATTCAAAATATCACCATCTTCATTACCATTATCATTTTCTTGAACATCGTCATCATCGTGTGCGTTTAGCACAACCTCGTCATTGTCATCATTTACGATAAGAACATCATCACCTCTAACTGTATCATCATTCAACTGCTGATTATTTTCATTTACAGGCTGAATAAAATAATATGCACCTATTACATCTTCAAAGTTATCGCCATCGTCAATATTCTCTGCTTCATTGTATTCGAAGATCGTTGGTTCCACAATGGCCACCGGCCGGTTTAGTCCTGCTTCATTGCATTCGAAGATAGTTGGTTTGACCATGGCCACCGGCCTTTTTTCATCGTGATGTCCGTTAGAAAACGGTATCCCTTTTTGTTGTTCAGCCATTTGAAAATTTATTCTAATCAAGCTTTAAAAAGATTTGTTACGTAAATTACACTCTTCACTGCTACTATGTGAAGCTATATATAATGTTCGAATTGCAAGCAAATGGATCTCATTAATATAACAACAAAACAACTTACTCAAAGTACCTACAACAACAAAGAAACATCTTTGTTAAAATGCCATATCAAGTTTTTTATTATTTTATTGCCGTTTCAACTTTATAACAGTCAAAAAATTAACTTAGTCTTTGTTAATGCTGTTTTGTTTCTAATGACTAATTATTTTATAGTGCCTTTGTAATGAGTATAACTTTTTTTTCTTTTTTATGAGCCACTTCAAACATTGTGTAGTCTCGTAAAATTGGTGCTCGGCTCGACAAATATAGGAATGGAGATTCTCTGATGAAATTATTCAAGAAGCTGAAACTTGGTAAAATATCTTCCTCCTCCAATGTAAGTCACTATTTTAAGATGAATCCACTGTAATTAAAAATGAAAACTTAAGTCATGCTTCAAAAACTATTTTACAACCAGGATCAAAGTCAATATTTGTAATCAAACTGAATTAAAGTCACTTTTTAAATGTTTTACAATCATAAAATCAAATTTGACACTTGTATTGATGCTCAATTAACGCCGACGATATTTTAACAAGTTTAATTAAGTTAATAACCAACATAATAAATTTTATTTCGACGTGTTGTTTGATAGAATCGTGTTTTAAAAGTGCATTCAAGGAAAAAAGTGAATGCCATCTTCAAAAGATATTTACAAGCGAATCGTATGAACGGCTTGTGTTACTGTTAGTGAACTTTTGGTGATCATGCACCAACCAGATTAACTGTGCCGAAAATGAGTAGATAAATAAATTAAATTGTAAATAAATAAATGAATGAATAATTGAATAAATGAGTGAACGAGTGAGTAAGTTAGTGAGTGAGTGAGTATGTTAGTTAATTTGCATAGGTAAGTGACTGAAATAGTTGATGATTGAGCAGCTAATTGATTAGTGAGTGAGCGAGTGAAAGTGTGTTGTATTAGGGCTTGGAGTTTTAAAAACGTTGACAACTTTGTCATGCACTAAATATTCATTAACAAATCCAACATATCTTGTATTATTTCAGTTATAAAATGAACAGCGAATAGTAACAATAATATGATACAACATCAACAACAAATAAAAGCATATTTGATATTTACTAATCAAACAGACACCTAACCTTTGAAAAGTAGAGCATAATTTAGTTGTTGTAGTTGTTGTTGCATCGCAAGAGAGTGAGTAATGGGGGGTGACCTGAGGGAGTTGCCATCGAGTGGATGTGCCGTTGGGGATGAAGAGGGAGAGAAAATGGGAGGGATCACTCTGCTGCCGTTGACGTGGATGGAGAGGTGGATGGATGAATGATCGCTTGTCAACAAGCTTCTATGTCTCCATGCATGTTGACAGGTGGAAAAATTAGTCACGTGATTCAACCCACTTGTTGAAACATCGTGTATGTAAATGTGGAGGACGCACGGTTTATCGGAGCTGGTCGTTGTTGCATTTGTCCTCTTCAGTAACTTGGATGGTTTTATTTTTGTTGTTTCGTTGTTTTGGGATGCCGTTCCTCCAGCAACCATGTTGTTGTTAATATTATTGTTGATGTTGTTGTTGATGTTGATGTTGTTGTTGGTGCTGCTGTTTGTAGAAGATGTCAAGTTAAATGTCAACAAAGCAACTTCAATTTGTTGTCCAACGCCAGCTTTGATGGTCATGTGACACACGAACAACCAATCATGTGTCGTGTACTGTTTCATTGACGAATGTTTGTTGGGTTGATGTTGTAGCAAATGTTGTTGTTGTTGAAGCTGGTGTTGTTGCTGTTGAATCTGGTGTTGTTGGCGTTGATTCTTTGTCCTGGCTAAAAGAATGTTTTGGAGTTTTGGTAGGTAAACCATCGTTGCTGATGTGTTGTTGCCGACGTCAACACTTTCAACAATGTTGCCGACACTCTTGATGTTGTTAACGCTGTTGTCATTAATGTTGCTGTCTATATCTTCGTTGTTGATGTGAAAGACGTTGTTGTTGTTTTTGTTGTTGTTTTTCTTCATGACGTCATTGAGTTGAAGAGTTTTGTTGCAGTGGTCAACATTCAGTGTTGAAGCTGTTGTGTGGTTGAAACAAGGTGGGTGTTTGTTGATGTGTGGTTCCTAAAATGTGGCTGTTTGTTGCTGCTGTTGTGTGCTTCAAATGTGGATGAACATTTTTGAATAAATTTCCGAACAAACCATTTTAATTAAAAAACAATTTATTCAATAAAAATTGCCATGTCGAAACTATATTCAGAATATAATTGAAAGAATGAATTGTCTTCAGGACGAGTGTGATGGCGGTGATTATGAGATGATAGTGAAGGTGATTACAACGAGAAAGATGGTAATTAAAACATTGATGAGGTCGTCACGAATGTTGTTGTTTACATTGCTTGTTGTTAGTTTACATTTATTCAACGCTCACAAATGTTTACATATTTGTTTACCCTGAAAAACAACAAAAATCAAAAATTAGACTAGATAACATGATATCATTGCAAAAACGAAACAAATTAAGAACAGTTAAAATTAGAATACTGCAGCAGAAACAACGAAACACTAACAACAAAACATTAACAACATCATAACAATAATTTCGATTGCAATAGCAACCCCATGTCATAACAACAACAACATTAACAACAATAACAAATTCAACAACAACCTCAACAACAATAACAATAGCTGCCGTAACAACCTCCACCAAGTTAGCCAGCAAATATGAAACCAACCAAAAAAAATAAGCAAACAAATAAACAAACAAATAAACAAACGAACAAACAAACAAACAAACGAACGAATGAACGAACGAACGAACAAACAATAAAAATGACCAAAGTGATGTTGCCCGGGTTAACAATGATGAATGGTTTTAAAAGAACGGTAAAGATGATGAGAGTAATGATAATAGTGATGACTACCTGGTGGTGGTGGTGATGATGAGTGTTATTACAATAAGAATACTGTCAAACACATTAAACAACAACATCGACACACTAAATAACATCAACATTTAGACAACATCAACACATTAATCAACAACATCAATATTTAAACAGCATTAACACACTAGACAACAATAAAAAACATTCAGACAACATCAACACATCAAACAACAACATCAACACTCAGGCATCGAGACATTAAATCACGACAACAATGTTAAAACGTCATCACATCAAGCTATTATGACTGACTACAGACACACAAGAACGGCCCTCACAATTCTTTGGCCATAACGAATGCTCATTTGCCCTCACTGTGATGGCTCCGAACTTTAAATACAATGTAAATAGAGGAACAAGTTTTAACTTCTATGGTCATGGCATTACGTATAACTTCATCCTCCAATGAAAGACGTTTTGATGAATTTAATTTGTTTACTAAAAAAGTCATCATAAAAAAACATGAAACATGACAACGTTAGGCTGTGGCAACATGTTAGCACGTCTCCATGCTAACGTATTTTCGCATCGTTTGTGGGAAAACATCTCTTTCAGAAAAATGAATACAGGGTATTTTACATCATCGTCCCAAACATGGCATGCTTAATTTACGACAGTTTACAAGCAATTAACTACTAATAAGTGCCCTATTGATAAACAAACAAACCAAACAACAGATATAAAACTCAGCAGATCAATTACATTTGCGAAAACATTCATGGAATAACTACACTACGTCCCGCAGCATTCCAACATTCCACAACATCACACAACGTCCCAACATTTCGTAACATCTTACAACATTTCACAACATTCAACAACACCCCACAACATTCCACAACATCAGACAACGTCCCAACATCCCACAACACTCTAACATCGCACAACATTCCACAACACTCCAACATCCCTCAACATTCAACAATATCCCTCAACATCCCGACACTCCACAACTTTCCAAAACATTCAACATGACATCTTTATCCGATCCCAAATAAACTTACAGATGATTAATAACATGTTTTACACACACAAGCACACATTCGCGCTGTTTAAAAATTAATATAAAATATTAATAGACTGCTAATATTATATTGTTATTAGTTGTGCTCATCTATCGGAAACCTACGGAATAACGAACACTTGACGATCGTTGGAGGCTACAACACTGGTGTTTGAAATAGAGAGATCTTTGAAGTTATAACACGGTTTGGGTAGTTATAAGAGTTCAAGGGTTACAAAAATATTATTAAACATGCAATACTAAACAGATTCACCAAAGCACAGAGGCATAAAAATACTTAAATTTTTGAACTTTTTATACAGAAACTTGGAATCGTCTTCAATTTTTTGCACGTACATATGCACAAGACAAAAGTGCACACATGCAGATATTCATGCACCCAAACATGCATACAAATGAACCAACAAATCAAACAAACGTAATAGGATTCCAACACACAACCAATAACAAGAAATCAC
>NW_008704084.1:2054755-2056605 GCF_000326865.2 Helobdella robusta | reverse complement strand
ACACCACAATACATCACATCACATCACAACACACCACAACACATCACATCACATCACAACACACCACAACACATCACATCACATCACAACACACCACAACACATCACATCACAACACACCACAATACATCACATCACAACACACCACAACACATCACATCACAACGCATCACATCACAACACATCACATTGGATCCTTCATAATAAACTAAACAAACGCATTAGGCACAAACGCACACTAACAAGCAGACACACACGATGAAACAGTGAAAAACACAGAAACAAACACGTGGCAGTACAAAGAAGAAGGCAGCAGGAGTGTGAGAAGGTGGGGGCACGGAAGGGAAGGTTCCATGAGGGTTAGGTACTCTTGGGTTTACAGAGGATGAATGATTGGGGCCAGGGCGCGTGCAAGTGTCACTTTAAAGAATGGAATGACAACCTCGCAAACATGCTAATCAACAACTCAATTCCACCAGACTGCGTCTTAGGTTGCTGCGGTCTTGAGTTGTTGTGTTGTTTTGCGTTGTTTTGTTGTTTTATTTTGTGTTGTTGTGTCTGTGTGCTTCCAAGTACCAAAAAGTTAGTGTGAGAGAGAGTCCTATAATGTTTGCTACATGCTGTTGTCATTATTTAATGTTTCTATGCTGTCTGTACATTGATTGTATGTTTTTTATAGGTTGTTTCTATACTGATTGTATGTTGGTTTATATGCATTATCTCTGGGTTTGTATCTTTTTGTTTGTTTTTATGATTTTTGTTGTTTATGTGTAGTTTCTATTTTGTATTGTACTACATGTTGTTGTGTGTTATATGTATCTTGCAATTAAGTAAATTTAATTTGTTTGTATTTTGTTGTAATGTTGTTTGAGAGTTGTTTTGTATGTATATATGTTGTTTGTATATCGTTTGTATGCTGCTTGTATGTTGTTTGTCTTTTGCTTGCATGTTGCTTGTCTGTATATTATTTGTATATTGTTTGTTTGTATGTTGTTTGTAAGATTTTGTATATTTTTGTAATTTTGCGCTTGTTGTTTGTGTGTTATTCAACTGTTTATTCAACGTCAGTCATTTTGTGATGCTCGAATATTACATTTTGTAGGTGTAAATTAGAGGCGAGCAGGAATTGAAATTTGTTCCCAATCTCTCCCCTTTTTGATTGTCATAAACTTGTCTATATACGGACGCGGACACGTGCTGAGTTGCCTAGTTAACAGATATTTTTTTATCAAAAATATTTTTTTTAAATTGGTCATGTACATGCTGTTTATCCCATTTTTCCCACTCCCGTCCATCATACCAGATTCTAGAAAAGTGGTTCCTTATTCCATGAAATTTCAATTTCCAAAAATTAGGTTTTACCAATTTCCATGGGAACCCCTTAGGAACCATGGAATTATAACGCAGTTTTAATTATCTTCCCCACACAATCTCACACGGGTGAAACGAATGGGTTTCTTCTGTTTTTCAGGAGTTTATTTTTATAGTGAAAATATTATGTTTATTGTTTTCGCTAATACTCTTTAACGTATTTAAAGAAGGAATTGTTGTGGAAATAATGGAAAGATTCAGCATGACTTGTGTCGAAGTTGCGTCTTATTTCCGTCTCCCTCCACATAAATCATGCCTATCGTCTCGCCTGCATATAACTTCACCACACTCCAGTCATAAATCAACAGGTCCTCTCATATTGCGCAAACGTCAAATCATAGCACACACACCAGCAAATATACAATCTACACATGAACATGCGACCGTAACATCGTAACTTACACAGGCACACACACACACACACACACACACACACACACAAACACACACACACACACAAACACACAGACACATACACAC
>NW_008704084.1:2051840-2054404 GCF_000326865.2 Helobdella robusta | reverse complement strand
ACGCTAGCAACATTTAAAACAAAACAACAACAATAACACCAACCATTGAAACAAAAGCAACCATACTAACAACAATTTAGACAAAACAACAACAACCAACGTATAGAAAACCAAAACGTACACAAATATTTTTTGTTTGGATGAAACTAACAACAATGCAAATAAATCACAAAAAAAAGCAGAAGAGGAAATCTCATTTTAAAGCATGAGATGTAAGGTCGTTAATCATCGTCGTCGTCGTCATGGTCCTCATCATCGTTATTACCCTCCTCATCATCATCTTCGTCATTACTACCATCAACATCACCACCACCACCACAATCACCACTACTACCACAATCACCACTACAACCATACTACCACCACAATCACCACCACAACAATCACCACTACTGCAATCACCACCACCACCACAACCACCACTACTACTACAATCACCACTACTACCACATTCACCACAACCACCGCTACTACCACCACCAACACCATCGTCGTCGTTGTCGTCACCATGATCAGCCTCATTGAAGTAACAAAGCAGTAAACAGCGTAAATGTGCTCTAATTGTAAATATAGTCAAAGTCAGCGATTCTTTATTGGGTTATGTAATTCTATTAAAAAAAATTTATGCTGTTATTCACGAGTAGCATGTTCACATACACACTAGCTTGCTCTACACCTACCTACTTGTGTACGTGTGACGATGTGATTGTTTGTGTACGTGTGACACTGTTTGTGTGCGTGTGAAATTGTTTGTGTGCGTGTGACACTGTTTGTGTGCGTGGAGTGTATGTACACACACTCCACTGCATATGATGATAAGGGTTGGATCATTTTCATTGTTGAGTGTGTTGATGTTGGCTGTTGTTGTAGTGCTATTGCTTCTGTTGTTGATATATTGTTGTTAGGTTTTTATTGCAATATTGCTGTTGTATTGTTGATGTTGTCGTTAAAACGTGTCTTTTGTTGTCGTTGTTATCATATAGCGTTTGGTACTAAAATGATGTTGTTGTTGTGTCATTCCCCTTGTTATGTTTCTGACGTTTTGAAGCGTTTGTGGCTGCCACATAACCATTAATTATTTTAATGCTGGTAGTTACGTATCTTGACGTCTTGTTTCTTTCTTTGCATGCATGCAGTTAATCCGTGCTAATTAATAAGAAAAATGATTTCTTTCCGGGCAGGGTCTCTTACTTGCCAGCCTGCCTGCTTGCTTTATTTTGCTCACGGCAGGATGCATTTTTTTCTACTTCAGTTAACATAAATTAGATTTAAACAAAATTTTCAACTTTCCCAAAAGAATCTTCAAACTGGAGCATAATTGCTGGCAGTTTATGCGAGTTAATCCGCTCGTAAACTATAAACCCTGTCTGATGGTTAACAGGCTGTGTCCTTATTGTTGTTGCTGTATTAGTAGTAGTAGTAGTAGTAGTAGTAGTAATAGTAGTAGTAGTGGTAGTAGTTGCTCATAGGCCATCTAGCCTTCCAAGTATTGCTTCCACCAGCTTTGCCGCTTCCATTAGCCTTTTTGTAAGTTCTGCCAATCTTTCTCCAGACCACATGTGTGTCTCTCCATCTTCAGCGTTTGGCACTCCAGCCATAAGTGTGGTACTCTTTCAACTCCCTCTCCACATCCTCGACCTCTATCGTCGTCTGTAAGGCCCATCCTCGCTTCATAGCTTCTGAGGGACATGTGATGTCCGAATCGAAATCTTGTTTCTTTGTCCATTTCCTTTTCTTTTTTGCTAATTGGAACGGGCAAAACCTACTTGCATCTGTTATGCTGAAGTTGTTTTTCCTTATACTTTCTCCATCGTCATTCTTCACACCTTCCATCACGTCAACCATGGCCATACTCTCTGTTAGTACGATTGTTTCCGTCCTCTTGTTAGAGGTATCAAGCCACTCCAATGCCATTTTCATTGCCCTTATTTTGGTATCCATACTGCTACCTCATTTACCTACAAATGTTTTTTTGTGTGCCAGACCATCTTTATTATAAACAGTCACTGGCGCACCATTTCTTTTTGTTGCATAGTCTATTGAGCCATTAGTGTAGATTTTCAGATTGTAAATATTTGCTTAGTTGCTTGAATTTGCTCCGAACATCGAATTGGTCTGAAGAAGCTTGTTTGGCATACTTTTCTTTTGATTCTCACTGAAATATTCTTCCCTGTCATTTTTTCCTGAAGTTGTCCTTGTCTAACATGTAACAAGTCACAGTTCAGTCCAGTATCTAGAAGCTTCATGGTGCGAATGTTTCAATGTTGCGAGTGTTTCCATGTTGCGATTGTTTCCAGGTTGCGATTGTTTCTATGTTGCGAATGTTACCATGTTGCGAATGTTTCCATGTTGCGAGTTAATCCATGTTGCGAATGCTTACATGTTGCGAGTGTTTCAATGTACCGAGTGTTACCATGTTGCAAACGTTTCTTTGTTGCGAGTGTTTCAATGTTGCGATTGTTTCTATGTTGCGAATGTTTCCATGTTGCGAGTGTTTCAATGTTGCGAGTGTTTCCAAGTTGCGAATGTTTCAATGTTGCGAGTGTTTCAATGTTGCGAATGCT